>NC_089823.1:203178120-203478120 GCF_035046505.1 Tiliqua scincoides
AGCCACCATAACATTGAACCTTTTGTCCAGTTACACCATGCTTAAAAAAAAAATACAAACTGCTATCTGCTGTTATTTAGTAATTATGATAATAGGAATGTGTTTCCTGTCTCATGGCAACCAATGCTCTTGGGCAAATCCGTTGGAAGAACAAGGGTTCTGCCACCAGAGACTGTCTTATGGCAGTAATAAAAAAAGTGTATGGCAGTGTGCCCCATGTACAGTGACAGCTCAGAGAAGGCCTACTGGCCCAGATAAGCCGACAGAGGAGGAAGGAGCAGGGAAGGACAGTATGGGGCTGAAGGAGGGCAGATTGGGTCTGGGAAGGGGGCAGGTTCAGCTGCAACCCGTTCCTGGATCCATTGGCCAGAGGCAGGTCATGCACTGAGTTTTGCTAGTAACAGGCCATGTCAATCCATCTGTGCCTCACGTAAGAGAACAAATCGGTGTGGGGAGGTTAGGACAGGGCTGTAAAGTTCCAATCCTATGCATGTTTACCTGGAAGTAAACCCCATTGACTATACTGGGACTTACTTCTGAGTAGATATGCATAGGATTGGGCTGCAGATCTTTATGGATGATAGGACTAGACTAGTGTCTTCTTTTTTCCTTGCCATTCACTCTCCCCCTATTGATAATGTTTACTTCCAGAGTTGAATGGGCCCACTACTGTGATTTGTACCAGGTACCTTATATGCTCATTTTAAAAACTCTAAACTAGGTTTAGAGACAGATGGAAGGGATCCAATAAGCTGATATATGATGGAAAGGTGGCAAGTCTAACAAAAATAATAAAATAATTCATCTTTGGTATTGTTACAGTATATAAAACAAGAGCACTTGGAGAGACTGAATTCCATAAAGAGAACACACCATCTAGACTGCTTTATTCCTTTGAAATGCTTGCAAAGAATATTTGTACATTATTAGCTGTGTATATCCTAACTGAACTCAGATGTTTATGCAGGCTTTAGTTCTGCACAAATCCTGTTATGCAAGCTTCTATGAGCTTACACATTTTTCATTTAGCTGTGTAAGCCTTTTTAATAAATAGACCTGTAAGAAACTTCAAAATGAATAAGTTTCTAAGCTGCTTACACAGGGTGTGAATATTATAGTTTTCTTTTCTCCCTGCAGGATGTACAAAGGCAACAAAGTCAATATTCAGCATGAATTCAAATGATGGGGATGTTATTCTAAACTGGGAGCACAATTCACTGTCATTCAAATCAACAGAATCCCACTATTCAGTAGGACTGTAGTCAGCTAGGGCTAAAAGTAATGTGGAAAGCATTGTATGTATTGGCAACCTTCAGTCTCGAAAGACTATGGTATCGCGCTCTGAAAGGTGGTTCTGGCACAGCGTCTAGTGTGGCTGAAAAGGCCAATCCCTTCCACACCGGGAGCAAGTGCATATAATTCAAATTATTCAAATAATTTGAATTCAAATAATTCAAATTAATTATATATATATATATATATATATATATATATATATATATATATATATATATATATATATATTCAAATTAAATTCCTAAAAGCTCCATGCCAAAGCAGGAAACTGTGATACCAACACAAACAAGCCACAGCCGTAGTCAGTCTTCTATGCCAGCTGTGGCTGCCCCATTATTAGATGGGGTCAATGGGAGGTCCACCAATGAAGCAAGATGAAATGCTTATCTCAGGTGCCACATGGGCAAGGGAATGTCCCATGCACCTGCCACCTGTATTGTCCCCTGTACTGCCACCCCACCTTACCTAGGATAATGGAGCGCAAGGGTGCTTGTGCCCATGAAGAACCCATTCAGGGAACGCAGCTGTGCAGTTCAGTAGAGTGGAGTTTGGAACACCACTTTTGGAGGAGTACCAGATGCCATAGTTATTTTATTTCATTTTAAGTATAATTGTTCCTGTTCTTAAAACAATTGTTCCTATTCTTAAAACAAGCTCTTCATCTTTAAATGGATGGTGTCATGTTACACATTAAAAAGCCTTGCTGATGCAAAGTGACGCTCTAGGTGGAGTAGTAGACCCAGTAGCCCCATCCTGGCTACAGCACTGCTCGGCTCGTTTATTTGTTCAAAGCCACAAGGGATTAACCCCCAACATTTCAGCCTTCTCCCAAAGTTCCCCAAAGCACACAAGACAAAGACACAACCTGCATCCTGGTGCTCTTCCCTGCATCTGGCATTCTGAGGTAACCCACTTCTAAAATCAGGAGGTTGCACATACCTATCATGACTTATGGGTATGAGCAACCTCCTGATTTTAGAAGAGGGTTATCTCAGAATGCCAGATGCAGAGGAGGGCACCAGGACGCAGGTTGTGTCTTGTTGTCTTGTGTGCTCCTTGAAGCACTTGGTGAGATACAGGAAGCTGGACTAGACAGGCCTTTGGCCTGATCCAGTGAGGCTCTTCTTATGTTCTTGCAGTCCCACTGCTGCTATGTGCAGGTTGGCCCTCTTTATCTGTTGGTTTGGGACCCACGGATTTGACCCAGTGCAGGTCAGGAGGGCCTCCCTATACCTTCTGGATGCATCTGGGAGGGAGGTTTCCCCGGGCCTTAAAAGTCTTGCCGGAGGCTAACAATAGGCACTTCCAGTTTCTGGGCAAAACTGGAATTGCCTTTCAGAGGCCTTCCTGAGGCCCACAGAGCCTGCACAAGGTCTTCTTGGGTCTCAGAAGACATCTGGGAAGCTTCTGAAAGGCCCCTTTGGTTTTGTCCAGAAACTGGAAGTGTCTTTTGGAGACTTCTGACAAGATCTAGATTGTGGCAGAAATATATTCCAAAAACAGCTTTTAATATGTTTCATGCATCTGCCCTTGTCTACACTGTTGACTGCAGTAAAACCATCTTATTCACTTATTTAAAGACTATAGTTCGTGCTTTCCATACTTTGTACTTTCCTTTTGGCTTAGAATCCCTTTCTTGTGTACATCTTTGAAAGACAGTGGGGGAAAATATGAAACAACTCAATCTGTGGTTATTAAATCACTTCTGAGAGATATGGCATGAGTGAAGGGTTGTCTGGCTGTGTGATGGATTGACGGTGAATTGGCTGGAGAAGAGCTTTCTTGTTATGATACAAACAACCTTAGCCGCATCCCTAGATGGATTTATAATTTGGTAATTTGGTAATTTATTGACACAGGGAATGGAAGCCTTGTTTCTGCATAGTGATTTCCAGGATCAACATAATAGCTCAGGGGAAGCTTGACCTCCTGAGACTGTCCAATTGCTGTAAATGATTGGTCTGTTATTTTAGTCTTGCAGATTGAGTTATAAACAGCAGTGAAAATGATTAGCTTTGTCAGAGAATGTCTGTGGCATTAGAAATTGGCTCTATTACATTTTTAACAAGCTTGTTTTGACTACAGCCTTTCATAAATGGAGGAACTCAATGTTACAGACTAACAGTTTACTAATTTTCCTCCTGATTCCCTTGCGATGCTTTGCAGGGGAAATTTTACGGGCTATACACATAATCCAGTTTTAGATTAATTGAATTTAGTGGATTAAGGAGTTATTTCTTTTCCAGGACTTGCTGTTATGGTGAACTTTGAAAAGTAGGCAGAGAGATAAGGATGTTATACACACAATTTTTAGCCTGTTCTTTGGAGCTAAATGAACACTGAACAACAAGGTATTTATATTTGTGCCCATATTTATAGTTAAGACAAATAAAGCATGAAATGGGACATAAGAACATAAGAACAGCCCCACTGGATCAGGCTATAGGCCCATCTAGTCCAGCTTCCTGTATCTCACAGCGGCCCACCAAATGCCCCAGGGAGCACACTAGATAACAAGAGACCTCATCCTGGTGCCCTCCCTTGCATCTGACATAGCCCATTTCTAAAATCAGGAGGTTGCGCATACACATCATGGCTTGTACCCCATAATGGATTTTTCCTCCAGAAACTTGTCCAATTCCCTTTTAAAGGGTCCAGGCCAGACGCCGTCACCACATCCTGTGGCAAGGAGTTCCACAGACCAACCACACGCTGAGTAAAGAAATATTTTCTCTTGTCTGTTCTAACCCTCCCAACACTCAATTTTAGTGGATGTCCCCTGGTTCTGGTGTTATGTGAGAGTGTAAACAGCATCTCCCTATCCACTCTGTCCATCCCCTGTATAATTTTGTATGTCTCAATCATGTCCCCCCTCAGGCATCTCTTTTCTAGGCTGAAGAGGCCCAAACGCCATAGCCTTTCCTTGTAAGGAAGGTGCCCCAGCCCCGTAATCATCTAGGACATATAGGAATAAACAAGAATAAGCAATGACATGAGAGGACAATTGCACTGACCATCAAGAATTTAATTACTTGCTTAAAAAAAAAACTTAAGGCCCAAACCTATCCAACTTTCCACCACCAATGCAGACGCAATGCAGCCCTGAGGTAAGGGAACAAACATTCCTTTACCTTGAAGAGGCCTCCCTGACTGCCTCCCGCCATAGGATGCAATGCACACCCCATTGGCATGGCTGCCTTCAGGGGTCACACACCTGTGTCCCCAACATCCTGAAAGGACCCTGTCTTGTATGAGTATTTGCATACACTAGAAGTGCGGAATGACTGAGAGCAAGTACCTTGCAAGAATGATGATGTCTATAGGATACATTGACCCAGATGCCTCTCTCACTCTATCACCTCACAATACCTGCTGGGGTGCATGGGATCCTCCTCTCTGTAGGTCACTGCTTAGAGGCAATAGCTTCTTTCTGCATTCTACCCCCATGATGAACTGCTGCTGACCAACAAACAGAAGTTATATTTGAGGATTACACCAAAACTTAAGAACTGACAAAATATTGCCAACCTATGTTAATCATTAACTTTGTTTCAAATCTATTGGTCTCTGACTGAGCATAACCATCTGAGTGTGAAATATATTGACGCTTGATTGTACAGGAACGCTCCCTAACATATATTGCTGTCTATAGACATTATTGATGAGCGACTTAATCAAATGCTTTCTACACTGCTGGTAATCAGAGGACGATCCAACGAAGAGTATGAGGACAAAAGTCTCAAAAATCTCATAAAATGTTGAATTCAACTTGGATTGAGGTACCAAATTTAGAAACATTTCCTTGAAGTATGCTGGTAACAACAGTTTTATTTAGCCTTGTAAATAAGCTGCAGTACATGTTAGACTTTGACAATTTCCAATACAACCCAAGGGAGAGCAACTAGGATGGATATTGCTACTCGTTGTTCACATCACTTAATCACACTTTACAGCTTTGAGCAAAAATGATTTGTCATAATTTCCTTGACACACTGAATGTAATACACAGTGTTCTTCTTTTTAAGAAGCAGGCTTTATTTTCCTTCAAGTATTTGTCTGTCTTTGGAATGTTCCTGTTAATATTGCTGAGTCTACAGATGAATCAACATTTATTGGCAGAGTTGCTCTGAGCTGAAGCAGAAGCTACTGTCATTTTGAATCTGTAGAGGGATATTTCATTTTGAAATACCAAATATCCTCAAGATCCATACTAATTTTATGAATCAATTGATAGGGTGGTGTGTTTGTTTTTTTCCGCCAGTGTATTAATCTACAAATAAGAAGCTTTTTCAGTTTCATAAATGGGACTTTATTTATTTATTTATTTATTTATTTATTTATTTATTTATTAGCTTTAAACCAATATATGTGATAAATGCAAAAGTGAGACCAGTTGATTATTTTGTAGTTAGAGATACAATATTAGGCTGCCAAGTGACAGAATAATTTCTATTATAAATGCATACGCACATTTTAAATGGATTCTGTTTGTAGTTGAAAATTAATATCCATAACATAGCTAAGGGCTTTGCAAGCTGTTTATTTCTTCTGGCTTTTAAAAAGTCTTTCTGATTATTAGTTATCATTGTTTGGCTGAAAATGAGAATATTTTAGAAGCATTTGCAGATTCCATGTTCTGACTACCGTAGATAAAAGGCAAGAATTTTTTACTGGTAAAACCATGTAGATCATCTCCTCGTCCTATTTGTGGGTCACTCAGGAGGTCAGGGCAGTTCAGGGGTGTTGTGACAGCCAGGAGAAACCCAGAGGAGTGGGTTAGGCAGACACAAGCTCAACCTGTGCAATGTCATGCTCCTGCTGGCCATGCTTGACCTCTCCCAACAGCTCCCTCTCACAGGGAGATGCTTTTCAGCTAGCCAGCACCTGACCTGGCATGCAGGCAGGCAGGCAGCCACTGGGTCTTAAAACCAGCCACTACAAACTCAGTAAAACTGCAGATTGGAAGAAATTCCCCACACTTCCTCTCTCCTCCCTCCCTCTGAGCTGTTCCATAACACAGAAGGGGGGAATGGCACATCCCCCTGACTAATCCAAGGGTCATATAACATTCCATGGTTTGGGGCTGAAAACCTGCCCTTGCCTTATCTGTGAGATCACCTTACAGGCGAGTGTCATCGGTATATCTAGATGCCATATTAGGCAATAGCAAACTTTGTTGTATCTCATCTCTTTGCAAAGCAGCAGAAGGCATAATTCAGCTAACCAAATTCTGCAAAATTGATGTTTTGCTTTTAATTTTTGTAACCAAAGTAATCAGATTATGTTCACAACCCTCAGCAAATGTATACCCCAATCGTAACAGGGCAGCCTGTGCAGTGGTACAGCAATACTGAAATGGGCACCACTGTATCCCGTGGGGGTACAGAGGCAGCTGGAGGTCTCCTTGAGATAAGGGAACATGTGTTCTCTTTGTTCAAGCACCAGCAGCTGCTATGGGTCTACTCAGATCTGCACCAGCTCAGTTGCTGGAACAAAACCAAGTAGCCCTGTGTAGGGCTTTCAGGCACAGGAGGGGGAGTTAGGATCAGGTGGTGGCCTCCTTTGCAGTCCCTGCCTCCTCCCAAGCCTGAATCACCCTCCTGCATGTCCTCCCCCTGCCCAGTTTCAGCCCTCCAAACCTTCCCTCGCCCTTCCTCTGCTCCAGAATGTCCCACATAAGTCTCCACTCAGCAGGATGGCTCCTGGGTCCGATGGCTCCTGGGTCTTAAAGTTTGATTGGCATGGAGGCCCAGTGCCTGCCCACACTGGCCTCTGTGTTGGCACCTCCCTCTTTCTGGCTGCTGCAAAGTGCCTTATGGCATTTTTGTAACAGCCATCTCACAGGCAGCTCATGCGAGTCCCAGGTTCGGTCCATTGATTTGCATGATGTCAGTGACTTTCCAAAGACTCTAAGTCCCAGCTGCCATGCCTCTTTCTGGTTTGTTTAGGTCTCAGGTTAGGTCTTGCTAACAGGCATTAGCAAGATCAGATACTGGCCATGGACCAATATCAATTGCGGGTCCCCTTACTGGGCTGCTTTCCTGAATCTTCAGTATCAGAAGCAGTTGTAACACATCAGGGGACAGGTAGGAAGTGCCTGCAGGATCCCAGTGCACAGCCTTGACTCAGGACCACAGAAATCTGGCACCAAAATCGGCTGAAGACCCAAGCCTATCCAACTTTCCAGTGCTGATGCAGCCATGCCAATGAGGTGTACACGGCATCCTGCAGTGGGAGGGCAGCCATGGAGGCTTCCTCAAGATGAGAACATTTGCTCCCTTACCTCGGGGCTGCAATGCAGCTGCATCAGTGCTGGAAAGTTGGATAGGCTTGAGCCCTGAGCGTGTCCTGAGCCTTGAGATCAAAATAGAAGAGGAAAAGGAGGGGTAGTGTCCTTATGCCCCACCTTATCCTGAAATGAGATAAGAGCATCCAGCAGGAGAAGGTAAGGAGTCATTTACGAGTCACTGCTACTACTGCCATCGGGAATGAATAACACCTGCATTTCCAAAGTTTGGTGAGGAGGCCTGTTGCGAAGGGCCCTTTAATTTAAAGGAAAACAGTTGTTTAACAATAGCCTCATTAATGTGAGAGGGGGAAGCCAGCTGACAATCCATCAATCATTCTCTCTCCAGGCACTTACAACCCTCCCTTCCCCCTGAGCACATGAAAGAAAGATTATCACTTTGCTCTGGGTGAATGGAGGAGAGAGAGAAGCCTTTCTAAGTGCCTGGAGAGAGACTGATTGATGAATTATCTGCTTCATGACTCATTCTTACATCACAAAGGTCAGCAAGTCTGTTATTAAATCTCCTTGCAAAGGGTCATTGTTTTTTAAATGGATTTGCTTTAATGCAATTTTTGCTATCCACCTGAGTTCTGGGAACACAACCCCTTCAAATAATAAGACTCACAGCCCAATCCTATCCAACTTTCCAGCACCTGTGCAGCCAAAATGCAAACAAATGTTCCCAAACCTTAAGGAGGCCTCTGTGACTGCACCCCCAACACAGGAAGCAGTGCAAACCCCATAGGCACAGCAGCACCAGCACTGGAAAATTGGATAGGATTGGGTTGTCAACCTGTACTCTAATTGACTGAATGGTAATCTGTGAATCAATTGTTTCAGAAATCTGTGATATATTATAAATGGAAATTTCACTAACTCCTTGGAAGTCTGGTGAAAAATAAAACAGCATATCAAGAAGCCACTGTATTAAAAAAAACTACAGATCCTTGTAAATACATTAATTGAGTTGGGGGGTAAGATGTCCATGCTATTTAGTGCTGTATCAATTTACTGCATAAGGAGATACACAGTCATCTAAATGTAGAGGTTTCTTGGATTAATGCTGATGTGCAGGTGTTCCATGGGATCTACTTTTTATTTCAATTCTTAATTGGGGCCAAGAGGAACATCCAGAAAGAGTTTATGCCTGCATGAATGCAAAAAAAGAAAAAAAATCCCACATCATCCCAATTCAGGTTTTAGAGGTTGTAAGGACTTAGTTGCAGGATGTGATCAGATATGCTTTAGTACTTTAAATAGTGAAAATGAAAACTAATCTTTTTGAATTCAGATTTTGAGTTAATACCATGAAATAGCTTGAGGCAGGATATATATAAAGTTCAACAAATACAATTTTTTGTATCAGTTTCATATTGTAACACCATTAGTACAATTAAAATATAGTTGGGGGTTGTCACAGCAAGAACAGTGGTACTTTCTGCTCATTGAAACAGAAGGTACAAAGACTCATCACAATGCAAGCTACTATTAAATACGATCTTGCTAGCACATAGCGACTTATATGAATGTGCAGAAGCCAACTGTAATCACAATCCAAAATAAATAGAGAGTTATTCATAATTCTAAAATATTACCTTCCGCAATTTGAGCAATAAGACTGGCTGATCAGTCACTGGTTCTTGTGGACCTCTAAGACTGAAAACTGACCCTTCTCTAGGGTAGCTTTCCTGAGGATTGCTGTGCCACAACTATAGGTAAGTCATTTTATTGTTCAAAAGTATTATTCAAAAGACTTTTTGGCAGAGGTGTCACTATTGATGGGCGGCAGGGGTGGTCCGCCCCAGGTTCCAGCACCCAGGGGGTGTCCTGAGCTGAGGCCAGATACCTCCGCTTGCTGGAAGTCCTCCAGCCTGGCATTCAGGCAAGTGCGCTCGGGGCTGGCCAAGCGCGCGTGGCATCTCCAGCCTCCCCCTTGCACATGGCTGCGGGGACAGGGAGCCCAGCAGCACCAGACCCTGTTCAGCAGCAGCGTAAGTTTTGCAGGGAGCTTCCCTGCAGTGTGCAAGCAGCTCCTCCCCTCCCCTTTGGAGCCATCTGGGGGGGCGGACAGAGGCGAATGGCTCCCAAGGGGAGGGGAAAGAGCTGCTTGCACGCTGTGGGGAGGCTCTCTGCAAAACTTAGTGGACCGCCCCCCCCTCTAGCTACGCCAGTGGCGCTCCTTTCTTTCCCAGGGCTGACTGTGCTCTGCGCCACTCTGCTGGTGGCGCGCGTCTGGCTCAGTGGCTTTCAGCCAGGTAGGGATGCAGAAGCAGACAGAGCCAGCCCGACGCGCAGGCAACTCTTTAATCACCGGGGCGCGTGGGGTAGCACCAGCCAGGAGAGCCCAGAGCTGTCCCCGCCTCCCAGCCCCCGGGGGCCCAGTGCACGCGCAAGCCGATGAGGGCAGCCACAGGGGCAGGCAGGCATGGGGAGTGAGGAGGGCGGCAACCAGGCTGCACTGGCACCAGGGGTTGTCACGCACTCCTTCTCCAGCCCCTCTAGCCTGGCGCTGCGCATCACTACACGTGCATCGGGGGAGGACCCTGAGGTGGCAGCACCTTTGGGAGTGCTGGCAGGGTGGGTGGGGTGGGGACTGTCCCATCCACTCACCAAAAGCCGGAAACCAAAAAATGCATGGAGCCCTATGGAAAACGAGAATCAGTCATATCGTGTGTTTACTCATGAGTAGGCAGACGTGCCTTAGTGCGTCAGAAAGGGCAGGCTGAGAGGAATCCAAGGACACCAGAATGGTCCCGATCTGATGAATGCAGCCCCCAAAAAACACCCAAGAAGGAGGTCCCTCCTTCCAAGCAGGCGAACTTATGGAGCCCTATGGAAAGTAAAGTAAGCCACGCAGTCGTGTTTACTCGTGAGTAAGCAAGCGTGCCTTGGCTCCTGGTCAAGTTGGGCATAGGGGAGTGCAAGACTAGGAGCCTGGTCCCAATCTCATGAAAGTGGAGCTCAACAGATGCTCCAGAAGGCAGCACCCCCCCCCCAAAAGAATTAAACAGAGGCTTGAGCAGGTAAGGTGGGCACTGGGGAGGGCTGAAAATTTCACTGATTTATTTGTGAGGGGGGGCAGATGTGGATCCAAGGGGGGGCCATTGCTTCTTGGCCTGCTGGGCTCTGAAGCTGCCCCCTCTCCCCACTTTCCAGGGAGGAAGCTCCACTGACTACAAGGGGACTGACTTCTGAGTAGACATGCATAGGGTTGGATGTCTCTCAGACAGCAGTCTGTCGTCCCCCCTCCCAGAACTTCAATTAGCCAGCCATGGGGGTGGATGGGGAAAAAGGATGTTTCATGGTGAAAGGGGGGGTAGACATGCCAAGGACTGGGTTCTCTTAGACTGCAAAGCGGTCCATGTTTGGGGGGGGGAGAGGAGGAGAAAGGAGGGCAGCTCTTGAAGTGCTTCTCTGTTCTTTTTGACATGATGAGAATTCCAGCCTTTCCTACCTTGAACTGGGGGCCCAACCTTATTCAATTTTCCAGCACTGGTGCAATTGTACCAATGGGACATGCACTACATCTTGCAATGGATCTTGCATACCAAATGGTATGTCCAACTGAGGCTTCCTCAAGGTATGTGAACATGTGTTCCTTTACCTTGGGGCTACATTACAGCATCACTGGTTCTGTAAGGTTGGATAGGATTGGACCCTTTGGGTGCAATCCTAACCCCTTATGTCAGTGCTGGAAACCACTGACATAAGGGCAATGCAGCTCCGAGGTAAGTGAACAAACATTCCCTTACTTTGAGGAAGCCTCTGTGAGTGACATCCAACTGCAGGATGCAGCACATGTCCCACTGGCACTCCTACGTGAGTGCTGGAAAGAACTGACATAAGGGGTTAGGATTGCGCCCTTTGTTAGATTAGCTGGTCCGTGGTGCAAAAAGAACAGCTGCTGTCATAGAATGTCCTTGTTAAAGGCATAGGAGAAAGGCATTAAGTTTCCAAAGCAGACTTTCCACATAAAGGGCGCAATCCTAACCCCTTATGTCAGTGCTTTCCAGCACTGGCATAGCGGAGCCAATGGAGCATGTGCTGTATCCTGCAGTTGGGTGTCACTCACTCACGGAGGAGGAGGTCTCCTCAGAGTAAGGGAGTGTTTGTTCCCTTACCTCAGAGCTTTATTGCCCTTATGTGAGCGCTAGAAAGTACTGACATAAGGGGTTAGGATTGCGCCCTAACTGTGCTATGGGCTTGTTGAAGAACCAGAAATCTGGCAAAATGATTCTGTTTGGAAGTGTTTGTAACTGATTAGCTACACCTTTGTTTTATTAGTATTAGTTGGCAACCTTCAGTCTCGAAAGACTATGGTATCGCGCTCTGAAAGGTGGTTCTGGAACAGCGTCTAGTGTGGCTGAAAAGGACAATTCGGGAGTGACAATCCCTTCCACACTGGGAGCAAGTGCAGTCTGTCCCTGGCCTGTCTCCCTGGCTATGGGCCTTCCTTCTTTGCCTCTTAGCCTCAGACTGTTGGCCAAGTGTCTCTTCAAACTGGGAAAGGCCATGTTGCACAGCCTGCCTCCAAGCGGGCCGCTCAGAGGCCAGGGTTTCCCACTTGTTGAGGTCCACTCCTAAGGCCTTCAGATCCCTCTTGCAGATGTCCTTGTATCACAGCTGTGGTCTACCTGTAGGGCACTTTCCTTGCACGAGTTCTCCATAGAGGAGATCCTTTGGGATCCGGCCATCATCCATTCTCACGACATGACCAAGCCAACGCCGGCGTCTCTGTTTCAGTAGTGCATACATGCTAGGGATTCCAGCACGTTCCAGGACTGTGTTGTTTGGAACTTTGTCCTGCCAGGTGATGCCGAGAATACTTCGGAGGCAGTGCATGTGGAAAGCATTCAGTTTCCTCTCCTGTTGTGAGTGAAGAGTCCATGACTCGCTGCAGTACAGAAGTGTACTCAGGACGCAAGCTCTGTAGACCTGGATCTTGGTATGTTCCGTCAGCTTCTTGTTGGACCAGACTCTCTTTGTGAGTCTGGAAAACATGGTAGCTGCTTTACCGATGCATTTGTTTAGCTCGGTATCGAGAGAAAGAGTGTCGGAGATCATTGAGCCAAGGTACACAAAGTCATGGACAACCTCCAGTTCATGCGCAGATATTGTAATGCAGGGAGGTGAGTCCACATCCTGAACCATGACCTGTGTTTTCTTCAGGCTGATTGTCAGTCCAAAATCTTGGCAGGCCTTGCTAAAACGATCCATGAGCTGCTGGAGATCTTTGGCAGAGTGGGTAGTGATAGCTGCATCGTCGGCAAAGAAAAAGTCACGCAGACATTTCAGCTGGACTTTGGACTTTGCTCTCAGTCTGGAGAGGTTGAAGAGCTTTCCGTCTGATCTGGTCTGGAGATAGATGCCTTCTGTTGTAGTTCCAAAGGCCTGCTTCAGCAGGACAGCGAAGAAGATCCCAAACAAGGTTGGTGCAAGAACACAGCCCTGCTTCACGCCACTTCGGATGTCAAAGGGGTCTGATGTGGAGCCATCAAAGACAACAGTGCCCTTCATGTCCTTGTGGAAGGATCTGATGATGCAGAGGAGCCTGGGTGGACATCCAATCTTGGGGAGAATCTTGAAGAGGCCATCCCTGCTGACCAGGTCGAAAGCCTTCGTGAGATCTATGAAGGCTATAAAGAGTGGCTGTCGTTGTTCCCTGCATTTCTCCTGCAGTTGTCTAAGGGTGAATACCATATCAGTGGTGGACCTGTTGGCTCGGAATCCACACTGTGATTCTGGATAAACGCTCTCTGTAAGTACCTGGAGCCTCTTTAGTGCAACTCGGGCAAACAACTTTCCTACAACGCTAAGGAGAGAGATGCCACGGTAGTTGTTGCAGTCACCCCTGTCGCCTTTGTTCTTGTACAGCGTGATGATGTTTGCATCCCTCATGTCTTGAGGTACTCCAGCTTCTCTCCAGCAGAGACAAAGGATTTCATGCAGCTCAGTGATGATGATCTCTTTGCAGCACTTTAGGACTTCAGCAGGGATGCTGTCTTTTCCAGGTGCCTTGCCAAAGGCAAGGGAGTCCAGGGCCACGTGAAGTTCTTCTAGGGTTTGTTCACTGTCAAGCTCTTCCAGCACAGGCAGGCACTCAATGTTGTTCAGCGCTTCTTCGGTGACTACATTTTCTCTGGAATATAGCTCAGAGTAGTGCTGCACCCAGCGTTCCATCTGCTGCGCCCGATCCTGGATGACCTCGCCTGCTGCAGACTTCAGAGGGGCAATTTTCTTCTGTGTTGGACCTAGGGCCTGCTTGATACCATCATACATCCCCTTGATGTTGTTTTGAGTCTGATTAAAAACCTTTGTTTTGAGTCTGATTTAAATATGAGGGCAGGATCATTTTCTGGGCATATTCACAGAGGAGAGATCTGTGTTGCTGTCAAATGCAAAACTGGAAATATAGGTAGCTGAACCCCAGGAGAGAAGGTGGTGTTTTTTGACTGGCTTGCAGGATTGGATGCACTGATTATAGTCCCTGAAAAAATCCTATGCAAATTCTGAGTGACATTCCGAATATTACAGATTTCATATTATAATGATGATAAATGGTATGTCCAACTCTATGAACCCAAACATCTTTAATGTGTATGTAAATTTAAGGAATAACCTTAGAATAAGGAATAACTTCTTGGGAATAACCAAGAGTTATTAAGGAATTCCAAGAGTTATTAAGGAATTGAAGAATGAAGTTGCAGATCTCTTGACTAAGGTATGCAACTTGTCCCTCAAAACAGCCATGGTGCCAGAAGATTGGAGGATAGCAAATGTCATGCTGATCTTTAAAAAGGGAAAGAGGGGGGACACGGGAAACTATAGGCTGGTCAGCCTAACATCCATACCGGGTAAGATGGTGGAATGCCTCATCAAAGATAGGATCTCAAAACACATAGATGAACAGGCCTTGTTGAGGGAGAATCAGCATGGCTTCTGCAAGGGTAAGTCTTGCCTCACAAACCTTATAGAATTCTTTGAAAAGGTCAACAGGCATGTGAATGTGGGAGAACCCGTGGACATTATATATCTGGACTTTTAGAAGGCGTTTGACACGGTCCCTCACCAAAGGCTACTGAAAAAACTCCACAGTCAGGGAATTAGAGGACAGGTCCTCTCATGGATTGAGACCTGGTTGAAGACCAGGAAACAGAGAGTGGGTGTCAATGGGCAATTTTCACAATGGAGAGAAGTGAAAAGCGGTGTGCCCCAAGGATCCGTCCTGGGACCGGTGCTTTTCAACCACTTCATAAACAACCTGGAGACAGGGTTGAGCAGTGAGGCGGCTAAGTTTGCATTTCCGAGTGGTGAAGACCAGAAGTGATTGTGAGGAGCTCCAGAAGGATCTCTCCAGACTGGCAGAATGGGCAGCAAAATGGCAGATGCACTTCAATGTCAGTAAGTGTAAAGTCATGCACATTGGGGCAAAAAATCAAAACTTTAGATATAGGCTGATGGGTTCTGAGCTGTCTGTGACAGATCAGGAGAGAGATCTTGGGGTGGTGGTGGACAGGTCGATGAAAGTGTCGACCCAATGTGCGGCGGCAGTGAAGAAGGCCAATTCTATGCTTGGGATCATTAGGAAAGGTATTGAGAACAAAACAGCTAGTATTATAATGCCGTTGTATGGTATGGTAAATCTATGGTAAGGCCACACCTGGAGTATTGTGTCCAGTTCTGGTCGCCGCATCTCAAAAAAGACATAGTGGAAATGGAAAAGGTGCAAAAGAGAACGACTAAGATGATTACTGGGCTGGGGCACCTTCCTTATGAAAAAAGGCTATGGCGTTTGGGCCTCTTCAGCCTAGAAAAGAGATGTCTCAGGGGGGACATGATTGAGACATACAAAATTATGCAGGGGATGGACAGAGTGGATAGGGAGATGCTCTTTACACTCTCACATAACACCGGAACCAGGGGACATCCACTAAAATTGAGTATTGGGAGAGTTAGAACAGACAAAAGAAAATATTTCTTTACTCAGCGTGTGGTTGGTCTGTGGAACTCTTTGCCATAGGATGTGGTGATGGTATCTGGCCTGGACGCCTTTAAAAGGGGATTGGACAAGTTTCTGGAGGAAAAATCCATCACGGGTTACAAGCCATGATGTGTATGTGCAACCTCCTGATTTTAGAAATGGGCTATATCAGAATGCCAGATGCAAGGGAGGGCACCAGGATGCAGGTCTCTTGTTATCTGGTGTGCTCCCTGGGGCATTTGGTGGGCCGCTGTGAGATACAGGAAGCTGGACTAGATGGGCCTATGGCCTGATCCAGTGGGGCTGTTCTTATGTTCTTAAGGGTACCTGCTAGAATGGGGAGCAAAGTCAGGAGAAAAGGGAGCGCCCACTGGATGGGGCATCCGACATTGCAGTCAGACTGGGAGCTCCAGTCTACCCACATAACAAATCCATGGAGGCCACAGGTTCAACTGGGAGCCCTGGTCTACCTAGCAGGTAGCTGGGAGGGGGGGTGACACCCTAGTGTCTAAAATTCTGGAAATTGTGGCTTTTAGGAATTATACCATCATGTTATAAACAATTTGATGCAGAATTTCATCCATTGCTTGTGGGGAAATATTCACTGCATTTATTTTCTGGCCATTATTATTATTCATTCCATGTCATGATTATTACTAGCATGATAATTACTACTGCTACTACTACTACTACTACTACTACTACTACTACTACTACTACTACTACTACTACTACAGCAGCATGATAATTACTACTACTAGGGTAGTATCAATGACGACTTTAGAAACAAAGCAACTCTGAACTCCCTTGCCACATTTAGCTTAAACAGGACCCTGCTCTTAACAATCACCACTACTCTGGTGTGTCCATCCAGCTAGAACTTCCAAAACCGAATAAACCACAGATGGGCTGGGATTGGGAATCGTGGGAAGAGAAAGGGGAATTATTTCCCTTTACCCCTCTGCAAGCCTTCTGCTCACCAGTGGGTCTCCTGGGGCCTGTACCAGCTGGCGCAAGACTGACAAGAAGGAGCAGGGAGTCTCTGAACTAAGGGGACGGAATCTGGCGTGTGCCATTGCTGCTAAATCCACCCCTCCTTTTCACCCATTTCTCCCCCTCCCTGTCCAGTTTTGCCCCCTCCTCATCCACTCGCTGCCCAATCAAACACCTTACCTGGTGTGCTCAGCAGTGTCCAATGGCAGAGTTACGACACTGCATGTACAGCAGAGCATGCAACATGGCCACCGACAGAGCACTCCCACTCTTCAACTGGAGTCATTTTACTACAACAGAAGTCACCATTGTAATGAGCTCTGCAGGACAGCCCAATCCTGGATTGCATTGGTTGTTCGTCTTTTAAAAATATTTTAAGTCAAAATAACAGTTTCCCACAGATTACACTGTGTGTTTTCATACATGTAGGTTGTGTGCAATTTCAAAAGTGGGAATTCAAAAGTGATTAGTCTTTGCTTCTTTTCATGTGTTAGTTCTAAAGTATGGTGAATTACCATATTTATCACAGCATATAAAAGCAGATTATTTCATGCTGTATTAATTTCAAGAAGCCGTAAATTACTGTTTAAAGGTCCAATCCTATCCAATTTTCCAGTGCCAGTGCAGCCATGCCAATTGGGTGTGCACTGCATCCTGCGGTGGGGAGGCAGTCACAGAGTCACATTTGTTCCCTTACCTCATGGCTGCCTTGTGGCTGCACTGGTGCTGGAAAGTTGGATAAGACTGGGCCCTTAGTCATTTCAAAGGCTACAACCATATCCATTTAAAATCTCACTTTCCCAAGGTTAGTTCTAACCCAGTGTTTCTCAACCAGTGGTACAGGTACCACCAGTGGTACTTGAGGTGATGTCTGGTGGTACTCATGGGCCCCTGCACACCTGACGCCCAGCAGTGAGACCAGGAACACAACACAACCAACATTGATAGGAGGCTCCTAAACATGCTTTTCTGCTCTTGAAAAGCCCTCTTGAAAAGCTTCTTAATGGTGCTTGTCCCATTGCATACGGCCTCCCAACCACGAATTAACTGGTAATGATGTCATTGCTAGTTACTTCCAATGATACTTCAGAACGGTGAACCATGTGAAGCAGTACGGTGGAAGACAAATGTTGAGAAACACTGTTCTATACCCCCTTGCCCACCATTATAATGTGTGCTTGAAATTATATGCTGCAAAAGCAGATGCTACAATCCCATTAATTATTCTTATTTCTTCTTAATGAACTGCTTGGCAGTTTGGGGGATGTCACATTTATCCAATTAACAGGATAAAAGTCTAGATAAGGAAGGTGTGAATGGATGTTGACTGAATAATTGCTACTTGTTAAAACAAACAAATGTTTAGTGTAAACAGCACATTAAAGGACAGCGCATTATATATAAATTTATTCATGTAATGTGATGTTTCACTTGGTGCTATCATTAACGACCTGATTTGGTTGGTTAAGAACTCTGTTTTGATAAAAGAAAAAGAAAAAAAAACAGTTCTGTGAATAATTTAAGCTTGACCTCAACTTTGCATTATGCATATGAAATAGCAACATGAAAGCAAGTAGATCAGTGTTAAAAATAATCTATTTAATCACTATATTGATGAAGTGATCTAACTTTCTAATTGATCCTGTTTTTCATTACACACTGTATGTAGCTCAAGATTGATTAAGTGATAATTGCATTTGATGTAGAACTTATGAAAGGCAACAAATAGCACATCAGATGAAAAATGATGAGGCTGTGGGTTGAATCATTGACTGATTCATGCAACATTTATCTCAAGTTCTCTGCATTTAAACTATTAATATTTGGGTGGTTTTGACCCACCTTGTATCAGCCTTATGAGAGAAGGGATAAAAGAACCTCAGTCTCTCTTCTTCACATTACTAAAAATGGCACTGTGGTTTAGTAACAGCTGCATTCATGTACAGATTCAGTGTGTGTCTTAGAAACAGAAATTCTGCAGTGTTTTAGAGCAGCCATTGTCAACCAGTGTGCTGTGGCACATTGGTGTGCTACGGAAATTTGGGAGAGGGTCATTTATTAGTAGGGCCATTGGGCGATGTGAGCCCCTCATTGACAGCACAAAAAACTAATGGTGTCCCTTGATCTCTTTAGCACCTTGCCAGTGTGCTGTGAGATGAACAAGGTTGAAAATCAATGTTTTAAATGTTCATGGTTTTGGAGAAGCCCTTTTTAGTCACTTCCCTTAACGCAGTCACTAAACACATGTTGGTGGAGAGGAGGGATCAGGCCTGTTGCCCTCACATGTACATTTAGGTTTGTATATGAAAATAATCCCTACCTATGTACAGTTGTATGTGTGTAGGAGCTTCAATACAGTCAGAATCCCTCCGCATCTTACAGGGTTCCCAGTCACAGGAAACTTGTTAGGCGTGGAAGGTCGCTTTTCACAGATTCCAAAGAATATATAGACATCCGCTGGTGCATTAATGTTGGGAGCATGGTCTGATGGCACTGTCTTACACTGTTTCGTACATTCATTGAATGTATAGAGTGGAATGATTTAAAAGGACTACAACCGTGGTACTCAAACTTCTCAGGAGTAAAATTCCCAAGATAAGTTTTTGCAGGGTTAGGGAAATCAGCAGCAATGCAATCCCCAGGATTGTGCCACTGTGGAGAAGGGAGGGCTTTCTTTAAACCAAACCTCCCTGCTGCCAGGGTGTGGGAAGCCCACAGAGCCTGCAGAGCTCCCCACGGCTTGTAGAAAGTGAAAGTAACAATTGCAACCCACTTCCAGTTTTGCAATCACAACCTGAAAGTTGCTTGCGATCACTTTTTTCAATGTCTACAAGCTGTGGGAAGCCTGCAGAGAGCTCCATGGGACTCCCCGCACCCCCCCCCCAGACTCCAGTGGCAGGTAGGTTAGGTTTAATAAAAGCCCCCCTTCCCCTGCAGCAATTCTTGGGATCACATCACTGCTTTCCCCCTGCCCCCACCCCTTAAAGGGAAAGGGTCATGACCCACCAGTTAGAGGATCATGGGCTACAAGATTCAGGGCCTGAGCCAGGATAATGTTCAAATGGTACATTTGACACACTTTTCTTAAGACTGATATTCTGTATGGAGATCAAAGATCAAATAGGGACTATGGCTATTTTAAGTGAAGGCTATCATTCATTAACATATTGGAAGCCAGTCAGAAGCATTGACACTGATGCAAAATGTATGCACGTTTAAGTCATGCAACATTGACATGTATTTTGAAAGACATAAGATACATGGTATGTCAAAAGTGACCCTGAAATGATTTGGTGCCCACAGCTTCTTTAGTAAAACCCATCATTTAAGAGTGGTGGTCTTGAATGAGGATTGTAGTTGTAAAAAAGAATGGAATTGGCATTTATGGTATGCCACACCTCACCAATCCTGGGCTAGGTACATCACAGCACTGATATAATGCAGCTCAGGTCGTTAGACCACTAAGAAGGAGTAGTCTGCTGGGTATCTTTGGGATTCTTTTTTTATCCTGTCTGGGGGGTCTTTCCTAGAACTGACTCCTTCTTAGGTGGACCTGTCCTTCTGTTCCCTGGTCTGGGATGTTGAAGAAGGAAACTGTTACTTAAGAGACAATGTGGAGAATCCAAATAAATCAGACGATAGAACAAGTTCACATATACTATTTTTGGACATAGAAACTCTATGAACTCATATAACTCACTGACACCTCCAAATGTCATAAGCAGTTTTAAGCGAATTGCCCACCTTCTTGAACCTGAGCTGTTTGGCTGATGAAGCTTAAAAACTATGTCCGTTCAATTATATCCCTTGAGAGTTTATGAACTCGGCAAATCTTGAGAAGAGCGTTTACCAGGAAGTGGAGAAGCATTTAATCTAAAAAAAAAAAAAAAGGTTTATAATATCCCAAATAGCTAATATTTGAAATCATTTCACTGGCATTTGAAATTTTCTTTGTGAATAGATGCAACTGTAAAAATAGGCATTAAAGAACATTGTTCCAGTGACATTCACATTGACAAGTCTTAGAAATGCCTTATCTGAGGGAATTTTCAAGCACAAATCAATGTATCTTCTGTAGGGAACTTCCATTAATATAGAAAAGCACTCTGTCTTCCTTGTTTGTGCTGCTAATATTATAAGGTGAGAAGAGCAGCCATTTATCATAACGCTATCCCATATTTATCACAGTGTCATTCCATATCTCCACATTTTTGCACATGAAAGGAAGTCACAATTTCAAAACCATTCTGTGATGGGCAAGAAGTTTCAGGCTGCAGTCGTAATTGGGAATTAGAGACTGGCTCAAAAGAGTTTCCCCTCATTTTTGCCCATTTCCCCCTATTTTTAAAACATTCTCACTCCCTGAAGCTTCTGTCCCAGCAGCATAAAAGCAACTGAAACCTTTTCCTGGCGGAAGCCCTGTGTTTTTTTAAAATGCTGTGCCATTATTGAAAAACCACATGGTAAGGGTGGACTCAACTTATATTGGCTTCACCATATCAACCTATTTATTCCAACAGACCAATACTAACTAAACTCCCCCATGCCAATGCAGCGGCACTGGTGTGGGCTACTCTGCTACTCCTGCAGGGGAATTTGGGCTGCTGGAGGTCCTGTCAAGATAATGGGACATTTGTCCCCTTTCCCCAGCGTATGCCCCAGCATCTGCAATAGGTCATCAGCTGCCGTGGGTAAACTTGGACCTTTGCCAGTGATATCGCTGGTGCAGGTCCACGTTGATCCATGTTAGCAAATCAGGCCTGGAAAGGGGGATAGGACATGGTGTGTGCTGATACTGCCAATCCACCCCAACCCCACCCTCCCCCTACCTGATTCCACTCCTCTCCACCCCTCCCTCCCCTTCCCCACCACTGTGTCAGTCTTACCTGCTCAGGTGGGCATCCCTCCACATGCCAGGGCCAGTGGGAAGGCTCTAGCATTCCCACTAATGTTGCTAACAGGTGCTTCTGCAACAGCATGAAGGCCTGGCACACTGGCAGAGCTTGTGCTTGCTTAGGGTTGGGCCAAAAGGCAGGTTAATTGAAATAAATAACAACTAAGAAATACACTCCAGAAATTCCAGTGCTATGCCCCTTAAAATGTTGCTGAAGATATATGATAATACAAGAAAAATTTTGTTACCCCAGCATTGCACAGCAGTATGACTCCCATGTCTTGTTGTAGCTATACTACTATTGTTACTTCATATAAATAATGCCTAAAGTATAAGCTACTGAATTCAATCAGCACAGCACAGCACAACTTCAAAGCCTGGTCTTCCCAGCAGGAGCTCTTTCACTGCATAAATGGACTGACCGTAGATATTGGGAGCAGCAGATACTTCTTAGGCCATATGTAAAAACAGTTGACAGAATGTCTGAGCGAGCAAAAAAGAAAGAAAAAAAATAGGATTAATAATATCAAACAAAGGGAGTAGAAAGGAGATTTTCTGTGCAGTAAGCAAAAAGTCATAATTTAAATTTTCTTTAAAATGTCCTTTCTTTGGTGTTTCTTTTTCAAAATCTTGTTTAAGCAAAGCAAAGCAAAGCAAAAAAAAAAAAAGTCTACTCAGTTACCATCTAAGAGAACAGAAGACTTAGATCCTCCATTTTCAGAGAAATGTCAATGACCTTATCAACATTGTATTAATTTTATTTGAAGTTTTCAAATGTTGCATCATTGTTCAAGTGGAGTGTTGCCAGAGCCCCCTTTCATCTTGTTTGTGAAGCAACCATTTGCAGTCAAGCAAGACTGTCACATAAGACAGGGATTCACACCTTGACATTTCAAACCTGATAAGAATGGAAGACACATCCATTGTGTTATGAGAAAACCTCCCTCTCCAGAGTGGGCAGGAGGTCTGGTCTAGAGGGTAGAACCTCCATTTGCCTGAAGATAACATCCGAAGGTCGCCAGTTCGAGGCCACCAGCACCGTGAACGGCGAGACCTTGAAGCAGCTGACAAGCCTAGCCAAGTTATTCCACCTGCTCTTTGGCTGCTGTCAGCCTGTGTGGGAGGAAACTGGAGGCCAGAATGTGATACCAGATCATAAAAGGATCCATCTGAATTGTTGTAGTTCTTGAAAGACAGAACCTTCTTCAATTGTAAAAATCCCTATAGGGATTTAGTATAGCCTGCCTATGTAAACCATCTTGAATTAAAGTCTGAGGAGAAATCTGATGACCAAGAAAGGCGGTATATAAATACCTGTATTATTATTATTATTTCCAGAGCTCAAGAACAAGATCATTAAGTCCTTGCTTAAGTGCAATTCCTAGCTTCCTCTCTAATTGGCAATTGTAAGCTACTGAAAGTACTGTTCTGGCTTCCACACACGTAGGGCTGTATATCTATCCAAGCAGCTAAAACCACATCCAATCTCAGAAATTTGGTTAACCAACCTTCAGCTTTATTGAAATCACAACTCCAACAGCAAGCCTCTTCCAACTGTAGAGAATGAAGAACTTAGCAGTACAGGACAACATATTTAAGGTTGAACACGATTAGATGTGATGGAAGGAGATTGGATGAGATGAAAAGCCAGTGCAAGACCAGGTCTTCCAGGCTACAGTTCTGGATGGTAGATTAGTTCCACTGGAAGGCTTTTCCCCCTACAAACAAGGTCTAACTAAAGCAAGGGTAAATATTCTAGTTAGGCACAATCAATTATAGTCTGATTTTTAAAAAAATGTGAAACCTAATCAGTTGCTAACAATCATAAAGGGAAAATTATGTCAGTTCTAAATGCAGAGGCTAAGGGCCATTTTAGGAAATAACATAAGGTGCTGTTGGGGCAAACCAAGGCTGCACCCATGGCAAAAATCCCTGATTTTTCTCTTTCTCCTAGTTTTCGATCCTTTCCAACACCCCTACCCCCTGAGGCTTCTATGATGCCTTAGCCTCCCAACAAAGCTGCTCAGACATCCCACAGCTATAGTCATGGCCCTGAATTCAGTGCAGAAGAAAAAGAGGCATGACAGAATAGCCACATGCCTAACTGCTTAGCTTTCCCTAGCACAATAGATCTCAGCCCTCCTGTTGAGATTGACATGTAACAACTGGTTGGGCATTCCAGCATACCCAACTAACGGTACCATGTTATGCGGCACTGCCTAGTTCCAGTGGCAAACAGTGATCTGGAAGCATGCATAGCCTTGAGCTTCTGGAACACCACCAGAAACACTGCGGGGCCCCCGGGCATGGCAGTGGGAGGAAAAGGCCCGCCGATCTGCGGGGTGGAAGGAATGGAGGGAGAGCCAGGGACATGTTGAAGGTGGGAGTGGACGGCACCCAGCACAAGCACCAGATGCTATCTCCTCCTGGAGCAGTTGACACGCCCCCTTTGTTTAGCTGGCGCAAGTCTGAGAAGGCCTATTGGCAACCAAGGGGATTATGGAAGGGTAAGGGGAGATATTTTTCCTTTCCTCTCACAAGCTTCCTGATTGCCCCCCACCATACCATGTAGTACAACCTGTTGTGGTGCACCTGCGTGCTGTGGTAGGAAGAACATAGGATTGGGCCCTAAATCAAGGGGCAGGTAAAATGCCCAGGTGGTTGTAACCTTCCAATTTGATAGACCCATGACATAATCAAGCCTAGGTTTTTAAAGGTAATGCATAAGAATACTTGCCTAGCCCATTCCTGGAGAACAGCTACTGTTTCAGTGCAAGGGGGAACCAGCTGAGTGAAGAAGCCAGATTCCAGGGACAGTGTGAGTAAACTAGGATAGGAACTCAGTAATCTGCATCAGGGGAATTGTTTTATTTTATGCTTGACTTTTAATCTTTTGCCAACCACCTCATCTTGTGTCTTACCTGCTTGGTTTTTGCTACAGGCTTTGCTTTGATCCCTTTGCATCCCCCTCCCTTTTATTGTTTTGTTCATTGAGTCCTTTACTACATTCCTCCCGGTTGACTGTTTGACTGTCTATAAGAAAAAAGACCTCCCTGGGTTTTTTTTTTTGGGGGGGGGGGTCTCTCTGTTCACCAAGGAGGGAGGCTCCCCGATAAGACCTCTTTATGTCTGGGCTCCCTAAACTTGGTGATGGCAGTGAAAACTATCTTTTCCCCCAGTAAATCCCAGGCTGATAATGGGAAGAGTAGAACCTCAGTAAGGGAGAAAGGACTATTGCTAACCACTAAGGGCTGTGTCCATTTTGTCCTCTGTTCTTTTCTGTCACAACACCCTAAAAGGACGGTACTGGATTCTGTTTACCCACCCCAATCCGACTAAGCAGTTGCAGTTATATAGCGAGTATGACAGTGTTTCTAACTTGCAACATATTATAGCTTCCACTTTCTTTTACTTCTGTGCTTTTAGCAGATTTTCTCTGAAGCAAGTCCCTTCACATCCACTTGTTGTGAATCCTAATTTGTGAAATCAGATCACAACATGTATTCATCAATTGGCAGATGCCAAAATCTATAGATGAAAAGTGCTACACAAATATTTGTGCTAAGTACAAGAAGCAGATCCCGAGCAACATGCTTGCAAGTTTGCAAAATTGACATTTTCTGTGTGTTCCCATTATCTTGCTTGAGTAATATAATAAATGTATGTAATAGCCCGAGCATGAAATTGCTAAGGGCAACAGACATTAACGAATCAGCAAAGCAGGTACCTTGAGGAAATAACCAAGATGGACTTGCCTATCTTGAAACATCTCTTCCATCACTGACAGAGTACATAGTTAGTTCAAGTGTTTGGAGTGCTGGGGAAATGCAACGCTAAATTGCTTTGGGGTTATTGACCAAATGAGCTGCTTGGCAAGGAAACTTCATTTGTAAGTGAAAAGAAGCGCAGGAGAATACTCAGATGGCGGGTTCATTCTCACTCTTTGTAGGACTATGGGAAAAACGTTGCCACATTGTTGGGTCATTTATTTGCATTGTGTCTGCTATTGTTTTCTTAACTTTCTTAACACACTGTGCTGAGGGAGGAAAAAGTTAGCCTTAAATGGTACAATGTATTGCACAAAAAGAGAGTGTTCTTCCCCGCAGCTGTTACAATTTAATTCATGCTCTTTGCTCTGGCCATATAACCCAAACTGTTTGTATGTTTACTTAAGGGCTGGTTCACCCATAATACTTTTGTCCCTGTATAATCCAGGCAACAGCAATGCATGTGATGGATGGGGCAGATTTTCTACTCTATCATTTTTTCCAGTTCACATTTTTTATTTGATTTAATAAGAGCCCAATCCTAACTCCCAACCCCCAGTACAGCTGTGCTAAAAACAGGCATGCTGTATATAGTGGAGGAGAATCAAGAGGCTTCAGAGGCAAATGGGGATTTAAATCCCCTTACACCTCTTTCCACATGCGCTGCCTCTGACGCATTCTCGGCATCACCTGGCAGGACAAAGTTCCAAACAACACAGTCCTGGAACGTGCTGGAATTCCTAGCATGTATGCACTGGTGAAACAGAGATGCCTGTGTTGGCTCAGTCATGTCGTGAGAATGGATGATGGCCGGATCCCAAAGGATCTCCTCTATGGAGAACTCGTGCAAGGAAAGCACCCTACAGGTAGACTACAGCTGCGATACAAGGACATCTGCAAGAGGGATCTGAAAGCCTTAGGAGTGGACCTCAACAAGTGGGTAATCCTGGCCTCTGAGTGGCCCGCTTGGAGGCAGGCTGTGCAGCATGGCCTTTCCCAGTTTGAAGAGACACTTGGCCAACAGTCTGAGGCTAAGAGGCAAAGAAGGAAGGCCCATAGCCAGGGAGACAGACCAGGGACAGACTGCACTTGCTCCCAGTGTGGAAGGGACTGTCACTCCCGAATCGGCCTTTTCAGCCACACTAGATACTGTTCCAGAACCACCTTTCAGAGCGCGATACCATAGTCTTTTGAGACTGAAGGTTGCCAACAACAACACCTCTGTAAGCCTCCCGCCCCACAATGGATCTCCTTGGACCTGAGCTAACAATTTTGCTACCATAAGTCTGAGGAGAAAATGGGGGTGGGGAAGCTATAGGAAAGGGAGATACAAATGGCGTGCACCATTGCTGCCGGACGCACCTCCTCCCGCAGTCTCCTTGCTCCTGTTGCAGGAATATAGGGCAAGATGAGTCACTGTCTTATTCAAAAAGGCACATCTTTTCTGCATGCTTTCCTGAATCTTTATTTCTCTCAACCCAGTACGTTAATGTGGATTGCTGTCAGAAACCTAGATGCGCTGACTGATGATGTGAATCCCAATGTTATAATCTGATTGATTTAGTCATGCTGATATGAAAGACTTTCTCTGAGGCTAGGCAAACAAGCCTGCATGTAACGAACATGTCATTTATATCACAAGTCTCAAATCCTTTTGATACCGACAACATTCAAAACCTCTGCCTGGACTCATTAAGATTATGTTGCATGAATGGCCTATAACAGATTATATTGAAACAGAAATCCTTGTCTGATATTGTTCTATAGATTTTAATACAGGAGGATGAAATCAATTAATTTACTCATGGTACTGCTCGGGACCAAAAAAAAAAATGCCTTATCAGTATGGAAACTGGGTGAGTTCCAGAAGCTGCTCTGCTGCCTGTAACCTGTAATTTCTGTACCAGGTTTGTACTGATCTCCTGCAGAACATTGTAAACTAAGCCTTCCTTTCTAAACAATATGTTGATCTATAAGCCACTCTGTTCAGCCATTGGCAGTATTAGAAGGGAACAATTAAGAATGGCTTTCGAGGCTGTGATTAAAAATTAATACTAAACCAGAACTCAAATGGTAAACAAGTGAAGAGTATTCGATAAAAACCGTAAATAATGAACAAAATTAAATCAATGTAAGTAAAATGCTGACGAGCGCTAAGATGAGGCTGTGCTGTGCTCTAAACTGAGCCTTCTAATTTTGATTATGCAGGACTTTATCTCTCAGCATCCAAGTTCGTTCCATGCTTCAGGAGCTGGGTGTCATGGTCCCCCATGTTACAGCTAGACTTACAGTAGTCATGTTCACACAATCTGTAAAATGGCCCTGTTGGAGCCCATCGTCTCCTCCTTTTATTTACTTATTTTCCACATGTTTATACCGCCCTTCACCCAAGGAGCTTGGGGTGGTTGGCCTCAGGAGGTAGGTGAGGCTGAGAGATTGTTACTGGCCCAAGGTCACCCAGGAAGCTTTATGGCTGAGCGGGGATTTGAACCTGGGTCTTCCAGGTCCAAGTTCAACGCCCAAACCACTACACCATCCTGGCTCTTTCCTCACTTCTTCCCTCCCCTGGATTTGAAAAAGAAGAGGGGAATGGAACAGTGAAGAGGAGAACAAATTGGAGAGTTGGGAGGAAAGTGGTGGGCTAAAGTGGTAGTGGCAGCTGGTGCACTGCCAAATAAGGGGTATCATTTAGCATGTACCTCTTGGGCCTACCTCCATTGTCAAAGTAAATGCTATCCCAAGGGGAGATCCTGCCTATGACATTGAGGACATAGATCACCCAGTGTCTCTGATCGCAGGGAAGATGTCTCCCCAGGGACAGCATTTGTCTTCAGAAAAACCGTGTAACCCTTGAGTCAGGGCTATAGAGTGTATAGGCATTCAGGACAGGGATTGTGGATGTGCTCCTGCTCTGTCTAACCATATGCAGAGCACATGCTTAGGGACATGGAGTGCCTAAATAGGGCTAAAGTTCAGATGTTTAATGATGAAAGCATAGTTCATTACACTTAGCAAAAAGTTCAGGTTTTTAAATACCCTGGTTGCAGGTAACATACTAGTTTAGCAAGAAGGAGCCTGTAGCCACACATAGTTCATAAATGAAAACAGACCTACAATGATAATTATACAGGTTAAAGAGAATGGTGCTGGGGTGCGCAGAGCCCCGGAGCTCTTTGCACGGCTCCCTCAGGGTGCGTGGGGCAGAGGTGGGAAAATCGTGGGAGCCCATTGGCCCCCGGGTGACAGGTGGGCATGGTGTGGCTGTTGCTGGAGCTGTTTCAGGCTCAGTCCACGCTTGGATCTTCGAGCCCACCCACCCTTCCGATGTACAGTCTGAGAGTAGCTGGCTGCTGTTTTCAGGGCTGGGTAGGAATTTTTTGCTGTTAACCTGATTGGCCTTTGGTTAGCATTTTTTTCCACCTATCCCAGACTGGCATTTGGGCTGAACTGAGCAGAAAATGTTAGTGCTGCAGTTGTCCAGGGTTAGGCAGGTGGCGTGCTGGCAGGGTTGCCAGGAATGGGGGTGGCGTGCATGCTGAGAGTAAAGTCAAGGGGTGAGCTGTGACAACACTTGTCTGGGTTGGTGAGGCTGGCTGGTGAGCCCCTTGGCAGGTTTGACCAAAGACCTGCATATCCAAGATCCTTAATGGCTGATGGAGTGTATCTATCTCAGTTGTGTCCACAAAGATTCCCAGTGATGCTGCAGCCTCGACTCACCAGATGGGGAGGAGGTGTGACCATAATAATTGTGATTCTGTGAATAATTGTGATGCCGAGGTTAGTAAAGTCAAGGGGTGAGCCAGGACTGCTCTGACACTTGTCCGGGTTGGTGGTCTCTTTTACCAAATGCCCTATCTAGCAATTTTCCAGTTTTGAGTGCCTGTATTTTCAGGTGGGATAGGACTGGTGTTGGTGTACCACCCACCCTGCTGTTCAGCAGTCTCCCTGCCTGACCTGTTGAGAGTGGTCTTGAATGGAATACAGAAAACCTCTGGGCTTTTGGTCAAAGGGAACGTCAACATTTATCCTAGGACTACCTTGTGTGGTGAAACTCTGGATTTCATAGCTGCCATGACAACCATGTGGCCTGTCCAAAGGTATATTTGGCCCCTCATGTGCAGCATACCCTTGACTCAATTTTTGGTGCCAAGCGACAAGAGTGGAAGTAGAGTCCTTTGTCAGGTAAGTTATAGACCTTAGTAACTTACCTAACTTGGTTAGGTTTATGTTTAGTTACATTTAGGTTAAGTTACCTTAAGGTTAGGGTTGTATCTTAAAGTGTTTTTCTACTCATGGAAGACGTTCTGTGTGAATAAAGGGGTAGGGTGATTTCCATCAATCTACCCAACCCTCTGCAGCTTCTGAACTCTACCCCCCACCCTGAAAATATATTCCTGAGGATGGGGGGGGCAACCATAAAGATTAATATTCAGGGGTGGTGGGAGCTGAAGATGGAAGGTGAAATTGGCAAAAAATTCCCACCCTCTTGTACAATCTTCATTCATCAAAAGCAAACACTATCCTACAAGAACTCTGGCTATTTGTGCTGCAACAAAACACCCTTCAGAGGTGCTGTGGCATCTTTATGCTTTACAACAAACTAATACAACTGCCTGAACTGTTTTCTGGATTACTGTTGCATCAGAAAAGTTTTTTTCTTCTGTGTTGGTCAATGAAGTTTAAAATTTGCTAGATTCTTTTTGTTTGCAAAGAATAAAGAAACTTTCACGTGGTCATGATGATAGTTAGTTTCCATTAATCACACTGCTATCCAGGTAATATTATTCTTACAGATAAATCAATGTTGTCTCAGAGCTGGACCAAAGAACACAAAAGTCTTTTTACTGTACCCCTTCCTGACACTGACTGATCATGCAGCAACAACAGTTGGGGGTTTCGGAGCCTGGACTAATGAGCCACAGTGTATGTATCTTGATACTAATGCAAGATACTCTAGGTTTTGATGTCTCATGTGAGTTGCTGTAACATAGTGATAATGCTCTCTGCCCCCACTCTCTGTCTTCTAAAAGAAAAACCATTCACTTTTTACTATAATGTTGTCCATCCCCCATGGAATTGAGGCAGGGTCTTTTTCATCCCTTCCACCATGCTGAACACACCTTGCTGAACAGGGCAACATAAATAATGTTTTTAACCTTCAAACTGCATGCCTTAGTGATGGTCCTCTTATATTACCAAGGAGTGAGAACAATTGTACCCATTCATCTCAGCATAGTGTATTTCCCAGTAACTGTTAGCTGGTGCCTCTTTTGTTTTCCATTCTGTTTTCTTTTTTAAAGATTGCAGGTCCCTCTGGAGCAGGGTATTATGATTTCATTTATTATGCCCTGTGAACTGCTTTGCAAACTTTGGCATTGAAAGTGGGATATAAATGTTTGAAACAAATATTTAGTAGTAGTGTATTATTTCAGGAGCAATTCAGTTATGGATCCACAGTCTATGAGCTTGTAGCATCATACAGGTGGCAATTAATCTAATGATTTTACTCTGGACCATTTGGAACAGAAGAGTGTCACTATGTCTATCCATTTCTGGTACAAATTGATCAAACAGTAGTGCCTAGTCAAAGGAATGTCTGATAACAGAATGCTCTATTGGAACATCTCCATCTTGTGATGGATTTTTCCCCCCACCTGAAATTACTTTGCTCCAAGAGATTGCTTACACAAGTAAAAGAAACCTTATTTTGGCAGCTCTGGCTTGCTTCCTGTCTACTGTAATTCAGTGACATGCCATGAGATCCAGGCCAGGGGAGGCAACACACATTCATTCTTCCCCCCTCCCTCCTTAAGCTCAGCCTCTGGAACACACACTCTTCCTCCCTCCTCCAGAAATAAATAAATAAAGCTCAGTCTCTAGAATACACTCTCTCCCCCTCTTCAATAATTTTTTTTAAAAACTCACTTCTTCTTTCCCATTTGGAGCGGGGGGACGACGACGGACGGACTCAGCACAGGCCTTCTGAAGAAAATGGCTACTCCTGGTGCTTTGGAGAGCTGGTTCATTGCTCAGGCTCCCTGCTTTTTTATACTGGGTTTAAAAAAGAAGAAGAGAAGCAAATTTTCCAGCTGCCTCCCCAGAACGGGCTGATGCAGGTGACCTGATATTTCTGATTGACTAGCCAGCTGCCCTGCTTTATTTTTTTAATTGAAAGACACCAATGATTCCAGCTTAACCTGCTGAAGGCAAGTCTTCCTGCTGCCTCCCCAGAGACTAATGACACAAGTGGTGTCTTTTTCCTTAATGGGCAAATGGAAGTAGCTCTCCCTGGCTGGTTGCACAGGCATCCCTGCCTATTTTGTCCCTTGCAAGCCACAATAGCGATTGAGTTGATTGGCAGCTCTCCTTGTTCCCTCCATATGTGTGTATGTGCGCTGCTATAAACAGAAGCAACTTGGGAAAGGCAAAAGGTAAGTTTTTAAAACAGCAACAACAACAACAACAACTTGTTCAATCCTTTTTATTTTTACTTGCTGGATCAGGTGAGGCTCTGCCTCCCCCTATCCTACCTACCTGTCACTGCTGTAATTCATCACAACAACTAAACCCAAATGTCTCTCATCTCATGGAACCTTCTAATTATGAAACAGACATTAAAGCCATTCAGGGGCTCACTTCATTTTAACCAAATCCCTTAAACAAGTGGTTCCCAAACTTTTTAAACTGGCAGCTCCCTTGAGCTACTGGGCCATTGGCCATAGCTGCCCATCAGGGCTACTGTACATTGTATTGGGTGCTGGGTCTTTTTGCAAGGACTCTGTGACTCCCCAGGGAGCCATGGCTCACAGTTTGGGAACCACTGCCTTAATCCTTTCTTGATTCATTTGAAGGAACTGAGACTTGTTATCAATTAACATAGAGTAGTTTTTATCAGTCTTCATTTTAGGTTAGTTATCTGAGCATTCAACCATGACTGGAGATCACCTGTGAGCCAACAATGACCCACTTTTCCCACACTTGTCATTCCAGGCTCAACTGATCGAGCTTGGACTCATAACAACTTTTTCTGATCTTATCCCATTCAGTCTGAGCATATAGAAAATGTATACAGTATTTGAGTTGAAAACAAACTTATTATCTTTCCACTTCACTGGAGTGGCAATAGGAGAAAATGTTTTATTAGCTAGAAGAGGAGCAAGTCCAGAAATTACATAACTTTCCCTATCCAAGCAGCAACAGAAATGTTGAATTTGTAGCTTTCAAGAAAGAAGCACAGCTAACTCTCTTTAGTGTGTCTCTCTTTTGTTTTGGAATAACCTTAATTAGTATGGCTTCTGCAGTTTTCATAATAGTTGCAACAACAGTAAGGCTACTTGGGTAACATTTAAAAAAATAAAAACACTATTGAAAATAGTGGTTTCCAACACTTCCCTAACTGGAATTGCTTTAACCCATCTTCCAGACAATCCACTTTGAATCTCTCTATTTTTCTCTTTCAAACTTTCTGCTGCGTCTATTCTCATGCAGTCTTTGATGGAACATAAGAAGAGCCCTGCTGGATCAGGCCAAAGGCCCATCTAGTTCAGCTTCCTATATCTCACAGTGGCCCACCAAATGCTTCAGGGAACACACTAGACAACAGACACAACCTGCATCCTTGTGGCCTCCCCTGCATCTGGTAATCAAAGGCAGCCTACCTCTACCTTGCACATACCTACCATGACTTGTAACCTGTGATGAACTTTTCCTCCAGAAATTTGTCCAATCGCAATGTCACTCTTAGGACTCTAGGGGGGCAGTGTATTGTCCAGTAGCCTCCATGTTCTCTGAGGTGCCTGTAGGAAATGTGTCCATTGAGTAACTTCCTTCCTCTCTCTCCCTAAGCATCAAAGGAGACATATCCATCTTGCTGAGTTCTGTCCTCAATGGTAGGCTGCCCTTACTGAAGAGCACAAACTCCCTGACTTCCACACAAAGAGAACAGCTATATGTTCTATGTTCCTAAAGTTATAGAAGCCTCTGCTACTTCAGAAGATGTGTACAGTATGTTTTAAGTATTTAAAGTATTTTGTTTGGAACTTCAACTGCCTCTGGTCCTGTGTGTGCATTGATAGGAGCAAATGAACTGGGCGGTGAAATTAACCCAGAGGTTCCTAAACTCCTTGGGAATTTGGGAAACGGGTAAGTCTTTGTGGGGGAGGGGGGAAGGCATTGACATGATCCCCAGGATTGCACTACTACTGGGGATGGAAGCCATTTAAAACCCATCGTCGCACCAGCCTCCGGGGTGGGGCTTGGAGCCCCATGGAGTCCTCTGCAGTCCCCAAGCCTTAGGAAGTATAAAAATTGCGATTGCAACCCACTTTCAGTTTGCAATAGCAAAACCGGAAGTGGATTACGATAACAATTTTTACCTTTCCAAGGCTTGGGGAGCCCTGCAGAGGGCACCGCAGGGTTCCCCACACATGAAGCAATGGGTACATTTAAACCCTTCCTTCCATCACTGGCAGGGGTGTGATCCTGGGTCCTGACACCTGAGTTTGAAAACTTCACAGTTAACCCATAGAAAAAGTGGTCTTCTGCTCATTGCTGTGCTTGCTAGAACCAACTCTAACAGTCTTTTTAGGACTTTCCTTCCAACTACTTATATATCCAGCCCAGCAGTAACCATTTAAGATCCATCCAAACACATTATGCATAACATCATTTCTTCCCTTGAGAATTAGCAACAATGGAAATAAAAGCCCTTAAAGAAACAAAAGAATAGCAGCACCAGTGATGCGATTCAGGTGAGTCAAGTGCTCTCTCTCTCTCTCTCAATCTAGTTTCCAGCAACACATTGTCCTTAGGGTTGCAGTGGAGATAGTAGGAGAAGCTGGCTTCTGACAGGATGATGACATGCTCAAACACAATTCTTAAGTAATTTTTTGAGTAATCTCAAAGTCAGCACAATCTTAGGTATGTCTAAAAAGTAAATCTCATTCAATTTACTGCGACTTACTCCCAGGAAAGTGTGTATAGGATTGCAGCCTTTATCTCATTATAACAAGACAGTCCATTTTGCCCCAATGAAGACTCTATGTTGAAATATGTCCGCTACATCAAATTTTTACTTATTTTTATTGATTTAAAAGATTTATTGCCTGTCTCTCCCCTTGTGACCAAGACACCTGAGGCAGCTTACAGCAATTTCATATTGAATATCTGTTATATTTTGGAACAGTTTTTGCCTTTCTGACATGGAAGCAGAATTGGCCTATGAATCTCTCGTGACAAACGGGAAGTGTATGTTATGTCATGTTTGCCTGTATTTTCAATATATTTCTAATTTGCAATGTTACCACTTTTGAAATATGTATCTGAAATGACACTGGGGGCACTGCACATGTAAATATGACAGCAGCCTCACATATTTGCAATTCTTAATTGAATGATTAATTAATTAATTAATGCAAATAAATTCAGGATGGCCAAGGACAGATGACTAATCTACAAAAGAAAACATGGGTTTTCTAATAGAAAAAAAGATGTAGAATTAACTTTCTGTGGCATGTTCCTATTAACTTATCTTACCTACATGATTTTATGATCGGATTACATTTCAAATTCTTTTTCTTTTCTTAGCATAAATTTCCAGGAAGTACTATGATGTGATAGTTATTGTGATAAACTTTCTCATAAGCAAATTTAATCATCAGCTTCTTCTGCCGCAAAAAAAATTATTTTAATTTACCAGCAAGCAAAGCCAATCACAGATGTTTATGACAGCATATCAGCAGTCCTATTTTGGAACTCATTGGGAATCAAAGCATCAAGAGGGTTATCTTGAAAAATACAATCTATAAAAATATGCTTGTGGTAAATTTGCTAACTTCGTGTTGATTTACAATCTGTTGTTTATATTGGCATTAACATGAATGTTTTTCATACCTTATCTCTTTTTTTTTCTGATGTGAAAGTTCAAATATGGTGGGTAGTGATGGATATACTTAGCTTTCCTTCATTAGGAATCAGTTTAATCACTTCTTGGTGAGCATTTGAAAACGTTTGCTTCTGGGAATTCCCAGCCGTAGTCTCTTAAATTTTACTTACACTTTTCTTCTTGTTAAATGGCACCTCCATTTTTCAACAAATTTTCAAGTGCCCCTCAAAATGTGATATATTTCTTATCTAAAACATGGATGCTAATTGCAGGTCAGACAAAGCCCTACTCTAATTACAGTCACAATTGGGGCATGTCAGCAGCCATCATGAGTAGACCAGGTGGGGTTAGAACCAATGCCTGCACCTTTACGGTGGTGTGAATCAACAGTATTGGGCCACTGCTTATGACCTGTGCGGAGGGTGGGAGAAGGAGGAACTGCTGGAAGAATCTTGACTAATTCAGTTGCTTCAGCTTCTTCAGCCCTCTCCATTTGCCAATGGACTTTCCCCAAAAGGCCCTTGTGATAATGCATTGGTATCTGCTCGTCCAGCTACCTCAACCCTAGGGGTGGTGTTGGTAAGCTCTCTTGGGTGATGACTGAGGGAGCTTAGAGCCAGGATGTGATGCCCGTGTAGCCCGGGGGAGGTAGACAGCCAGTGCTGTTACCCCCAAATTTAGTAGCCCGCACGTGGGGGGGGGGAGTTTTAGATTGTTTATGCCCTGCTGCAGATTTTCTGATTGTATTAATAAAGTGACCCTTTAGGCCAAGCCTTTGTCTGGCATGCTCATTTCAGAGGTGCAAGGGTAATAGTTCCAGGGACAAACTGAGGCTTCCTTACTATAACAATTTGGAGTTCCCTTGTTTTAGCTATTGACACTTTTATGTGTCCACTCTGTATTCCTTCTCAGGCACTAGAAAATATTTCAAATACTGTAACTAAACTGAGTCTAAGCTACATACATGTTACAGTTGTGTATGATTTCTCTGCCTTCATCAGCTTCTGCTCCCTCTGTGGTCTCTTTTGCATCAATATAGACTGTACACCCTCAGGGCAAAGGCATCTTTTTTTAAAGTGCCACACCCATGGTAAAGAGCCATGCTTTTCTGTAAAGTATCCTGAATATACACAGCACAATAGAAATACAGGTCGATTACCCCTTATCCAGACATCCAAAATCCAGACATTTTGTTCCAAGTCTTTTTTCTTTTTTTTTAAACTTTCTGCAGTGCAAACACTAGAAGGCCTTGGACTCATTCCCACGTACAGTGCAGGTACAGGCTGTAAGTTCTATTTTCTGCTCTGTGGTGTGTACCTGTACAGACACTGTTGAAAAATGTCAAAGAGCCCAGCAGACACCCATACAGGTAACGGTGAAAAGAGCAAGAGGAAGCATTTCTTATTATATTTATGCAGTTATTTCAGACAAAATCCAGATAAATCAGAAATCCAGACACCTTTCCATCTCCAGCAGTCCGGATAAGGGATAATCAATCTGTAATAATTAATATGAAAATGCCACAATTCAACTTTTGTAATCCAGGAGCTAGGAATATGATTTACAAAGTGTGGAATTGAGTGAAACAGCACATTGCTTTTAAAAATTATGCCTTTTAAAGCCACCGAGTATAATGGCAGAAATATAGCAAATATACATTGTCATAGCAGAATGAAAATTATTTTGCTTTCTTATCACTTGTTCTTGCCTGTTCTGCTCCTTCTAACCCTTGTAGTCATCTGGAATAATGGCATTTATCCATGTGGATAGAACAGGCTATTTACATATATTTCATCACTTCATCTCTAAATAGAAAGGCTCATAACTATGCAGAGCCTGTAACTTGGCATTCTTCTTTTTCTTTTCTAATACATAAGGCAAGATTTAAACAAAACAAAAAGCAAGAAACCAGCCTCTGATGGCATGGCATGGATTGGAAAGGAACCATGAAGCCATCCCAGTACCAATCAAATATTGTTACATCTTTCTAGTGTCATAGAAACAGAATGAAACATAAATTAGCTGCTGTGAATTTGGAAGACCATCCTCAATTAAGCAACACAAAACATGAATCAATTTAGCTCGGCAAGCAGGGCCTGGTTCACAGATTATGTCTCTTGCCCTCTAACTTTGGATTCTCAGTGCTGCCTCAGTTGCTTTTAGCTGCAAAACCAGCTGTTTGAACTCTGCCAGGCCCAGACAGCTCTGGCCATCATAAACAGTTAATAGTGGTTAAACGCATCTCTTCACCAAATGTTCAGTTACAGCTGCCCAAACTACAAACACATTTTTAGAAATGTGACCTTGGGGATCCAGCAAGAGCCGCTTCAAATTTCAACATACTCTTCCTTCGTTATCTATATATAATTTGTTCCCGAAAACTGCCTTTATAGCAAAAATCCAGATTATTACGTTAATTTCAATGGAAAAATTCTAATTCATTCCAAAGCCATTCCAAGTTTACCCCAAAATCATTCTATAGGCCTATTACCATAAGGAAAAAATTGTGTGGCATGATAATATAGAAACAATTAGTAACTTCACATGCGCTGCCTCCGATGCATCCTCGGCATCACCTGGCAGGACCCCAAAGCATCTCCTCTATGGAGAACTCGTGCAAGGAAAGTGTCCTACAGGTAGACCACAGCTGCGATACAATGACATCTGCAAGAGGGATCTGAAGGCCTTAAGAGTGGACCTCAACAGGTGGGAAACCCTGGCCTCTGAGCGGCCCGCTTGGAGGCAGGCTGTGCAGCATGGCCTTTCCCAGTTTGAAGAGACACTTGGCCAACAGTCTGAGGCAAAGAAGGAAGGCCCATAGCCAGGGAGACAAACCAGGGACAGACTGCACTTGCTCCCGGTGTGGAAGGGATTGTCACTCCCAAATCGGCCTTTTCAGCCACACTAAACGCTGTTCCAGAACCACCATTCAGAGCACAATACCATAGTCTTTTGAGACTGAAGGTTGCCAACAATGACAGCATCAATGAAGTGTTAAAAGTCAATGCTAAAAATGTTATCGTTGTTCTAGCATCACATAATGAGGTGTAGCTCCTCAAGCTTTAGTTGCAACCTATGAATCACTCTTATGTTTAACCTGTTTTCCCACTTTCTCCATGAGTTTTTTCAAGAGTAATTTGAAGAAACACAGTACAAAAAAGGCACACTGTACAAGGTAAAAGGGAGCATGTAATGCCTTGAAAGCATGGGCTATGTGCTACCCATCAGGCAGTGCATATCACATGACGGAGGGCAACTTTTCCAGAGCTGCACTCCATCTTCAAAGGGTTCTGAGGAGCACTTCCCCAAAAACTCGCATGACCACACCCAAGAAAGGAAGACCTTCTGGATCTCTGTCCTTCCAGGAAGAGAAATCCAAAATTCTATCCAACGTCCTGGAGCTCCTTCATGGGATGCAAATCATCCCCTTCTTTTTCACCAGACTTCAAAGTGGAGCAAAAATCTACCCATTGGATAAAAGGGTATACTTTGTCCTACCCCCCCCACCACCATTCCCAGAATTTATATCAAAAATCTTGATATTAATAAAGAGGGATGGTCTTAATATGCACAGTATGGATACATGAAAATCCTTATAGCCAACATACTGATAAAGAGGGAAGGATGTGTAGGAAAACAGCAAACCATTTATAGATGGTCATATGTATGGAGATGTACTCCACAGCAAGTATATTATCCAAGTCTTTGTTTTTGCTCAGTGTTTCTTCTCTGGTACTCACCAACAAGCAAATATCTATTTTTTCCTGTTTGTGACAATGCAAAACCAGTAGGAGGTATATTAGTGTATTGTACTTGTATTTATATCTATATCTTTCAGTATGTGGAACAAAGCTTTTGTGCTCCCTTATCATTAGTTTCTTAAGTCAATGTAACATGCATTCTTAGAGACTGCTCTAAAAGTGGCATGTGAAAATTTGTACCAATAGACATCTTGGCTAATAGCCATCGACCCACACGAAACCTCTGTATTCATGAACAATAGCAGTTGCTAGAGAGGAACAGAGAGTGGTTGCTTCATGCCCTGTTCACGGTCTTTCCCCAAAGCAGCTAGTTGGCCATTGTAAATAGCATCCTGGATCAAACGAATCTTTGGTCTGATTTAGCACTGCTCTTATGGTTTTGTCTATGTGTAAAAATAACTGGTCTACATTCCAGAAAATAAGGGTGGGTACAGTCAGTGGCGTCACTAGGGTTTGTGTCACCTGGTGCAGGATGCCAGCGTGTCACACCCCCATGCAGTGGGCGGGGCAACACCCCAGGTGGTGGGCGTGGTGATGTACCATCACTCCGCCCCATTGGTTTTTTGCCTGTACCTTTTGATAGAACAAAGATAGAACACATTCTGCATGAAATTACGCATTGATTGATATATAACATGCTGGTATTATTCTTTCAAACGGTGATTTTAGTGATTTTGGTCACTAGTCGTGTCACACACACTCCCCCAGTTGTCAACTTACTAACACCTTATTGCAACGGTTCTCAAACTTTTAGCACTGGGACCCACTTTTTAGAATGACAATCTGTCCAAGTCCCACCAGAAGTGATGTCATGGTGGAAGTGACATCATCAGGCAAATTAAAATAAATAAGAATAAATAATTAAAGTAAAACAAATAATTAAATAAGCAGAAGGCAGCGCTATTCCACCAAGTGAATTTCCTCTGTAGCCTGCCTGCAATAAGACCCCCCCCATCAGTAAGGTTTTCAGCCCTACCCAGTGCCCAGTTCAATTTAACTTTTGTTTAAACCAGATCACTGTCAGGATCCACCTGGCTTAGCAAGTCTTAAAAAGGTTCACCTTATCAGCTGAAGCCTGTTTTGATCCTTTTTAGTGTGTGTGTGGGGGGGGGGGCTGTCTTCTGGAGCATTTGTTGAGCTCCAGTTCCATCAGATCAGGACCATTCTAGCAGCTTCACATTGCCCTTTGCCTGGATGACCACCAGCCAAGGCACATTTGCTTACTCACGAGTAAACACAACCGTGAGGCTTAGTTTTGCTTTCCATAGGGCTCCATACATTTGTCTGCTTAGAGGGAGGGACTTCCTTCTGAGGTGTTTTGAGGGGCTGAATTCATTGGATCAGGACCATTCTGGTATCACTGGATTCCTCTCAGCCTGCCCTTTCCGATGGACTAAGGGAAGTTCGACTACTCACGAGTAAATGCGCAATACGGCTCAGTTTCACTTTCCATAGGGCTCCATGTATTTTTTGTTCTATGGTTTTTTGGCCATAACCTTTGACAGAAAGGAGATATTTCACTCTGGTTTTATGCATTGCATTCTGCTCAAAATTATGCATCTAACGGTATATAACATGATGGGGTTACTCCTAACTACCACAATTTTAGCGCATCACCCCCCAAGTGCACATCACCCCCCTGTGTGCGTCACCCGGTGTAGTCCACACCCCCCACACCCTCCTAGCGACGCCACTGGGTACAGTCCATTATTATTGAACATTATTACAACACTGACTTTGCTTTATTGCTACTGTGGCAGAAGCCTTGTTCCACTCACCACAGCCTGGTGGTAGTTGTACAAATGTGAAGGACAAAAAATATAACACTCTTCCTTGTATAATTCAAAATTGCAGTTCCTTCATCTATTCCCCTACAAATCAATGGAATTGTGAAACTGATTCGAAGAGCTGGCAGCAGATTGACTGGTCATTTCACCTCTGAAGGTAAACAGAGTTGTGTGTGTGTCAAACAATTGTGTTTTTGTTCTTGGCCTGTTAAAAAAAAAGGACTAATAAAATAATTCATTGATATAGAGTTTAAAAAAAAAAAAATTTAAACTGCTTTCAAATGTGCAGGAGAAAACCACAAACTCTTTCAAACAAAAATATTTGATTTTTAAAAAGTAACAATTCTTGAAACTGCAAAACACATTTTTTTTTAAATAAAGAGGACAAAGCTTTATAAAAAATTTCAGTCTTGAGGGTAGTGATAGTAGATATGAAGGGAAAGTATATTACTCTGGATACTGCAAGCAATGTCACAGTAACGATGTTTAGGTGCCCATCTGCTTCCCCAGCCTTGTGCAGTTTCCCTGCCCTGTGTAGTGTGGCTGGCATCTTCACTGCCAAGTTCTGATGCCAGTTGAAGACATTTCTGTTTGAGCACTTTTGCTGAGCTGCTGTAATCATTTCTATGCCACTGTGGAGTTGTGACCTTGCTTTTCATCCTTTTATGTCAGTTTATTATGTGCTTGTTATTTTATTACTGCTCTTTTAATTATTTGGTGGGTTGTTTTTTTTAATTGTTCAATGCTACAAGTCACCTTGAATCTCATGAGAAGGGTGGGACATGAATTTTTAAGATGAATAAACAGCTGTACATCCATCAAATGAAGTCCAACTAAAGAAACAAGTCTGGCTTTTTCCATGGACAGCACAAAGCACTAACAGGAATCTATAAACCTGATTTGACCAGAGATCATGATAGGACATGGAAACTGAACACAAATATGATAGCCAGCCACAGCATTGGAAGGCTGCATCCAACTATTATCACTGGTCCTTTGCCTAAGTTGTGATAAATAAAACAGAGAGATATAAACTACGTATATGTTTTGGAAGATTTAAGCATGCAGCATTTCAAATTGTTTAACTGGCAAGACATCTGATAACATTGTTCTCTATTGCTGTTTATTGTGAAAAGCTGTTTTCTTTTTGTTAAGGACATCTTATGAAGGCTCTAAAGATAAAGCACCTTCTGGGAGAAGCTTCAAAAGTATGTTGATTAAAGGACAAGCTGTCCTTTCATAAGCCCCATAGGATTTTTTTTTCCCCCTTCAATTAAAAAAAATGTCAGATTTACTCTCCACAGGATTTACTTCTGCAATTCAGGTAGGGCTATTTCAGATACCTATGAAGAAACACACTTGATTTGGTAATGTTACAATGTTCCCCTTACTTGGAAAATAAGAGCTATTCAGTGCTATGTCCTTTTTGCAATAATGGAACATAATTACAGCTAGAAGAATGTACAAAGATATGTGCTAAAATTTACCAGTGCAAGACATGCTATAATTAGGCATGGAGAAACCCTGTAAATATTCCAAGCCAAAGTGCGGTCAACCAGATCCTGCAAATCATGGCAGTCAGGATCTTGATATTACTATACATAGTGCCCAAAGCAATTGTTTCTTCTAGGAGCATGTCCTCACACCAAATTTTGTGCTGTTCCAGAGAACCAGTAACCTTCAGGGGGTTTGACATGAAGCACAGTGCCCTGCATTTAGGATGTGGAAGCTGAAAAACTTGCCAGCTATGATCATGTGTAAAACCACTCATGCTTTTGATCCCAGGTAAAGCTATTTTCTCTGTTCCACCTGGACCAAAGCATGGAATAGTTTATTTAACCAGTCCTATTGAGGTCTTGCACTGGCGGAGCAAGTGCTGCGCCAGAGCACGCTGTCACAAATGTGCCATAAAGCATGTTGCAACAGCATGGATTATGCCGGGTGGAAGGCCTGTGCTGTCCTGCTGGTGTCAGAACTGGATGGGCCACACAATAGAACAAGTAAGAGCTGCTTTGAGCAGTGCAGGGGCTGGGGGGAGGGCAGGGAAAAGGTGTAACAGGGTGGGCAAAAGCTGGGGAGGGAGTGGGATATGCCACATCCTATCTCTCTTCCCAGGCCAGATTGGTCGACATGAGGCTGCTTGGACTTGCACCAATGATTTTGCTGGCACAGGTCTGAGTGGGCCCATTGCACAGGCTGGGGTTTCCCCCTTACATTCCCCTTTTATTTCCCATTACAAATGTCCCCTTATCTTGAGGAAACCTCCAAACTTCTCAATTCCCACACTAGATGCAGTGCAGCTGCACCAGTTCCGCTGCATCAGTCCAGGTCAGGACTGGGCTATAAGACATTTATATTCTCACCTTTCCAGTAAAACAGGGGTGTCCAAACTTTTTGGCAGGAGGGCCACATCATCTCTCTGACACTGTGTAGGGGGCTGGGGGGGGGGGAAAGAGTTCATTTACATTTCAAATTTGAATAAATTTACATAAATGAATACATTAGAGATGGAACTTATATGACTGAACGAAGGTCTTGCAATAGCTCAAGGCTTGTAAAAGGCCTTGCACAAAGCAAGCCGGCCTTTCTGTCGCTGCTGCTGCTGCTGCATCACAGACATGAAACAGCAAGCAGTGGAGGGAGCCCTTGCTCCACAGCTCACCTGAGAGGTTGAACAGTTGGCCGTCACACTGAGAGCATTGAGAGCAGTTTTGTCAGGCTAGTATGGGCTCCAGCAAGTCTCCGGAGGGCCAGAGCTCATTGGAGATTGTGAGCTCTCAGAGGGCCAGGTTGGGAGTCCTTGAGGGCCGCAAGCGGCCCCAGGGCCGGAGTTTGGGCACCCCTGCGGTAAAAGCTCACAAAGATTTAACATAGTAAATATGAATCTTGAAGGGGAAGGCTGGAATGTATGGAAGCTGGCAGTCTCTCAAGTAACCTGGTCCCAGGTCATAAACATCAACACCTTGAATTGACCCCAGAAGCAAACTGGCAGCCAACACAGCCACTGACACAGCAGCCTAATAAAGTCAAACTGCCAAGTGCCAGTGATTGCAGTGAGCAAACAAGTATGATGTTTCCATCTGCCTTCTTGAAACTATGGAGATTGCAGCTTCAATAGGGTGGTATTTTTTAAGTGTTAACATAGGATACTTGCTAGCATGAGCTCATAAATGTAGTAATTCCACAGATTTGTGATAAAATCAGTACAGTTCATAACCGTGGAAATTAAAATCAGCAGCTCTGCTGTGTTTGCAAGAGAAACCATCTCCATTACATCTGGACTAGTCCTATTGTCCCTAACTCGTTCCTATGAAATGTGGCACAAAAAACATGAGAGTTCTTTGGGTACAGCACTGGTAGTTTCTACATCCCTATAAATGCCATTGCATGGCTGGTCTAAAAGTTATAGCAAAGGAGAAAATAGGGCCAGATTGTTGCCTGCCCTGTTGAAGTAGGATTGTGGTTCACTGTTGCAGCAGAAGTCATTTTGAATGCTATATAGGTGGAGCCTGATTATCCATGGTTTTTACATCCACTGATCTGGCTCAGTGTGGGTCCTCTGGACCCACGTTCGGCCAGACTCAGCCGCACATGAACCTTCCGAAGATAACCAGAACCAGCACAGCTCTGGTTCCCTCTGGAGGGCTTTCTGAAGCCTGCAGAGGCAGTGCACATCTGCCCACTGCCTCTGTGGGATTCACAATAGCTCCTAGAGAGAAAAAACAAAACGACTTCCATTTCCTGGAGAAAACCAGAAGTGATATTTTAATGTCTTTTAAGGCATTCTGAGAAGCCTTTAAAAGGCGTTAAAATGGAGGGCAAAAGGGGCCAAAAATCACAGATTTATTTATCCATGATGTTTTGGTATCCGTGGGGAGTCCAAGAACAGACCCCCTGTGGATACTGAAGTCCCACTTGTACTGCTTAGGCCAGGGTTAGATAAGATTATCAACTAAGAACATAAGAACAGCCCCACTGGATCAGGCCATAGGCCCATCTAGTCCAGCTTCTTGTATCTCACAGCAGCCCAACAAATGCCCCAGGGAGTACACCAGATAACAGAGACCTGCATCTTGGTGCCCTCTTGGTGCATTGGCATTCTGACATAGCCCATTTCTAAAACCAGGAGGTTGCACATACACATCATGGCTTGTAACCCGTAATGAATTTTTCCTCCAGAAACTTGTCCAATCCCCTTTTAAAGGCGTCCAGGCCAGACGCCATTACCACATCCTGTGGCAAGGAGTTCCGCAGACTGACCACACGCTGAGTAAAGAAATATATTCCTTTGTCTGTCCTAACCCTCCCAACACTCAATTTTAGTGGACCTCCCCTGGTCTTGGTGTTACGTGAGAGTGTAACATAACTAGCATGTTACTTATCTAACATGTAAACCATGTTGAATCAGAGATCTGGTACTGGAAACTGAAAAGTCAGTAAAGTCCAGTTAGTGATGGGCAACCTTTTTCAGGCTGAAATCAGGTTGGTTAAATTACCCTGTCAGGGCCCCTCCCAGATGCTCTGACCCCCAACTTACCCTGGAGCAGGCACCCCATGCCCAAGGTGGGGAGACTTCCCTGCCCTTGAGGGGGGCAAAGAAGGTTGGCTCACCCCAACCAGAGGGGGCTGGCAGGGCAAACAAGGAACGCAGAAGGAAACAAGCCAGGAACAGGAAAGGCCTTTTCTGGTCCACCTGGAGGAAGGGGAGGGGCCTAAAAGGGGGCAGGCTTGCTCCATAAAACAGGGAAGCCAGGGATGAGAGGCAGGCAGTGTGAAGCAGGGAGCTGTGAGGTGAACAGCTCCTGCTCTCAAGCCAGGTGTGGCAGCTCTGCTAAGGAGGAGAACAAGGGTGCTGGAACCCCTCCCCCCTCCAGCCAATCTGAGGCCTCCCTGGGGATGGAACTAGGCTGCTTGTGGACCCCTACATACCCTACTGCTCCTCTATCCAGATCAGGCAATCGGCTTAATCCAATTCAATCTAGATTGATTCAGACTCGCACAACAGTATGCCAGGCACTGACGGGTGAGAGATCTTTCTTCCTTCACCCCACTTTTTGCAAAAACCCAGTGATGGGAATGCAAAAAGTTTTGGTGATCACGGGTGGGTGGGATGGTGGCAGTTTAGTGTCTTAGGTTTAGATCAGAGGGAAAGAGCAGAATTCTTGCGCTCTGAATAATATTCAAGCTGGAAAAAAATTCATGGATCATAATGCATGCCAGGACTTGTGTATCCAAGCCTGGAAGTGTGTCTGGGCAACATCTCTACTGCCAGGCTTCACATCTGACATTCCATAATGGGCCATTTTTCAATAAATCATGACCTGGTGAAGCTACGGAGAACATCCCCCATATGCTCTGCATTTAATATAGAGTCTAAATCAGAATGGATGTGATCAATTTTCTCAGCAAATAAGTCGCATCTGGTTATTGACAGTTCTGTGTGTTATCCTCCTCGGATCGAATATGTAAAAGGTCGCTCTCCTCAGAAATGTTTCACTGATCAGCATTGTGCAGATATAAAGGATTTCAAGAATGCTGTTTACAACAACGCCTTGTCCATATTTGGCAAGAAGACCAACAAGACGCCAGACTGGTTTGAAGCCCACTCTGAGGAGTTGACACCAGTCATTGAGGAAAAGAGGAGAGCTCAAGCAGCATACAAGGCCTGTTCCAGTGAGCGCAACCTGCAGGTCCTCCGAGCTGCTTGCAGCAAAGTCCAGCAGATTGCCAGGAGATGTGCTAACGACTACTGGCTCCAGCTCTGTTCCGAGATACAGATAGCAGCTGACACGGGCAATATCAAGGGGATGTATGACGGTATCAAGCAGGCCCTAGGTCGAACACAGAAGAAAATTGCCCCTCTGAAGTCTGCCAGAGGCGAGGTCATCCAGGATCGGACGCAGCAGATGGAACGCTGGGTGCAGCACTATTGAGCTATACTCCAGAGAAAATGTAGTCACTGAAGAAGCGCTGAACAACACTGAGTGCCTGCCTGTGCTGGAGGAGCTTGACAGTGAACCAACCCTAGAAGAACTTCACGTGGCCCTGGACTCCCTTGCCTTTGGCAAGGCACCTGGAAAAGACAGCATCCCTATTGAAGTCCTAAAGTGCTGCAAAGAGATCATCATCACTGAGCTGCATGAAATCCTCTGTCTCTGCTGGAGAGAAGCTGGAGTACCTCAAGACATGAGGCGTGCAAACATCATCACGCTGTACAAGAACAAAGGCGACAGAGGTGACTGCAACAACTACCGTGGCATCTCTCTCCTTAGCGTTGTAGGAAAGTTGTTTGCCCGAGTTGCACTAAAGAGGCTCCAGGTACTTGCAGAGAGCGTTTATCCAGAATCACAATGCGGATTCCGAGCCAACAGGTCCACCACTGATATGGTATTCTCCCTTAGACAACTGCAGGAGAAATGCAGGGAACAACGACAGCCACTCTTTATAGCCTTCATAGATCTCATGAAGGCCTTCGACCTGGTAAGCAGGGATGGCCTCTTCAAGATTCTCCCCAAGATTGGATGTCCACCCAGGCTCCTCAGCATCATCAGATCCTTCCACAAGGACATGAAGGGCACTGTTGTCTTCGATGGCTCCACATCAGACCCTTTTGACATCCAAAGAGGCGTGAAGCAGGGCTGTGTTCTTGCACCAACCTTGTTTAGGATTTTCTTCGCTGTTCTGCTGAAGCATGCCTTTGGAATTGCAACAGAAGGCATCTATTTCCGGACCAGATCAGATGGAAAGCTCTTCAACCTCTCTAGACTGAAAGCAAAATCCAAAGTCCAGCTGAAATGTCTGCGTGACTTCCTCTTTGCCAACGATGCAGCTGTCACTACCCACTCTGCCAAAGATCTCCAGCAGCTCATGGATCGTTTTAGCAAGGCCTGCCAAGATTTTGGACTTACGATCAGCCTGAAGAAAACACAGGTCATGGTTCAGAACGTGGACTCACCTCCCTGCATTACAATCTCTGCACATGAACTGGAGGTTGTCCATGACTTTGTGTACCTTGGCTCAACGATCTTTGACACTCTTTCTCTCGATACCGAGCTAAACAAGCGCATCGGTAAAGCAGCTACCACGTTTTCCAGACTCACAAAGAGAGTCTGGTCCAACAAGAAGCCGACGGAACATACCAAGATCCAGGTCTACAGAGATTGCATCCTGAGTACACTTCTGTACTGCAGCAAGTCATGGACTCTTCGCTCATAACAGGAGAGGAAACTGAACGCTTTCCACATGTGCTGCCTCCGACGCATTCTCGGCATCACCTGGCAGGACAAAGTTCCAAACAACACAGTCCTGGAACGTGCTGGAATCCCTAGCATATACGCACTACTGAAACAGAGACGCCTGCGTTGGCTCAGTCATGTCGTGAGAATGGATGATGGCCGGATCCCAAAGGATCTCCTCTATGGAGAACTCGTGCAAGGAAAGCGCCCTACAGGTAGACCACAGCTGCGATACAAGGACATCTGCAAGAGGGATCTGAAGGCCTTAGGAGTGGACCTCAACAAGTGGGAAACCCTGGCCTCTGAGCGGCCATGAGGCAGGCTGTGCAACATGGCCTTTCCCAGTTTGAAGAGACACTTGGCCAACAGTCTGAGGCTAAGAGGCAAAGAAGGAAGGCCCATAGCCAGGGAGACAGACCAGGGACAGACTACACTTGCTCCCGGTGTGGAAGGGATTGTCACTCCCGAATTGGCCTTTTCAGACACACTAGACGCTGTGCCAGAACCACCTTTCAGAGCGCGATACCATAGTCTTTTGAGACTGAAGGTTGCCAACTACAAAAGGTGGTGGACAAATCTATCTTCTTTTCTCCTAACATTTCCACAGAATGGGCCTTCCTGTGGACATTCAGTCAAATTCATCCTGGGTTTTTATCCACCTACACTTTACTCATCAACTCAACTGCTTGATGCTCTTGTCGGTAGGAGTGGACATTTGAGAGTGATTAGTGTAGTTCTCAAGCCATCTTCATATTCCATATATTTGCAGTTCAACAAGATATCCACACTGTTGAACTTCATAGGAGAGCCCCTGTTGATCACATTGGGGATTACTTTGGAGTAAACATGCCTGGAATTCCTTTGTTAGATCCCTATTTATGGACCTATGTTGTACTTTAGTGTTTCTCAAACTGTGGGTTGGGACCCACTAGGTGGGTTGCAAGTTGATTTCAGGTGGGTCCCCAATCATTTCAATGTTTTACTTTTAACATATTAGACACAATGCTACCATGGCATGTGACTGCATTGGGGGAAAATGTTACAGATTCGTACTTTTAACAGTCTACACTGTATATTTATTTAAGAGATTTATATCCCGCCTTTCTATCCCATGAGGACACTCAAGGCGGCTCACTATTAAAAACATAATATCTAAAAACATTAAAAACAATAAAAGCTTGGATCCCAAATTAAAATCCATTCAAAAAGTGCCATGCCCCCTGTGTCATAAAAGGCCTCCCTAAATAAGAAGGTCTTAAGCCCCCGCCAAAAGGACTCTAAAGGAGGAGCTGTTCTCAGTTCCAGGGGGAGGGAGTTCCACAAATGGGGAGCCACCACCGAGAAGGTCCTCTTTCTTGCCACCATCCCCCTCACCTTTACTAGTGGCAGCACAGTCAGAAAGTCCCCCTCTGTTGACCTGAGAGGACAAGTTGGATTATATGGAAGGAGGCGATCCCTCAAATACCCTGCTTCGGAGCCGTATAGGGCTTTAAAAGTCAAAACTAGCACTTTGAATTCAGCCCGGAAATGAACTGGCAGCCAATGTAGCTACTGAAGCAGCGGCCCAACTGAGTTGAACCGAAGAGCCCCAGCAACCACACAGGCAGCCACTAGTTGCTGCACTAGTTCTGCACTAGTTGCAGTTTCCGGACTGTCTTCAGAGGCAGCCCCACGTAGAACGCGTTGCAGTAATCTAATCTGGATGTCACTAGGGCATGGGTCACTGTGGCCTGGTCTGAGCGACCCAGGTATGGTCCCAGCTGGCAAATCTCAAAGCTGAGCAAAGGCTCCCCTGGCCACCGCTGCTACCTGGGAATCCAGGAGCAGCTGCGGATTCAGGATCACGCCCAAGCTGCGGACCTGCTCCTTCAGAGGGAGTGCAACCCCATTCAGAGCAGGACAATAGTCCAATACCCGAGTCTTAGACTTCTGGACCTGGAGAACCTCTGTCTTATCAGGATTTAATTTCATGCTTTTAACAATATAGCAAATGGGACTTCTTCTTGGGTAAGTGTGAGTAGGATTGTTAAAAATTTTCCTGCTTGATGATGTCACTTTCGGTCATTATATTAATTAACAGTATTTATACAGGTCCAGCCTATTTATATACGGATTTGACTCAACACGAATGGCCCCTGCAAATGAGAAAGAATGTGCTGATCCCTGGAGAAGGGGAAAAATGCATCCCTTTAAAATCAGTTTTAAAAACTGAACAGTCCTTTAACAACAGCCTCCTTAATGAGAGAGAGAGAGAGGGCAGCAGGCTAACAATCCATCAATCCTCCTCTCTCCTACGGACCCCTCCCTTCCCCTAGCATGTGAAAGAAAGGTGATCATTTTGCATTGGTGAAGGGAGGGGCTGAGTGAAGTGCTGATGGATTGTCTTCTTAATGACTCTTATCTTAGAGTCAAAAGGTCAGCAAGGCTGTTTTTCAATCACTGGAGCAAAGAAACTTTGTTTTTTAAATTGATTTGCTATAGTGCGTTTTACTGAATCCACATGAGTGCTTGGAATGGAACCCACGCAAATAATTAGTTTCAACCTATATACCGCTTTTCAACAGAAAGTTCACAAAGCATTTTACAGAAAACAAACAAACAAACAACTAATGGCTCCCTGTCCCAAAGGGCTCACAATCTAAAAGGATTTCACTTCCAGTGGGTCCTGACAGATTCTCATTCTAAAAAGTGGGTCCCAGTGCTAAAAGTTTGAGAACCACTGTTGTACCTTGTTACATTTTACCAAAAACACTTCTCTCTCTGCTTTGATCCAAACAAACACATCTCACGATGATGTTAAGTGTAGTTTCAATATGTTTTCAGTATGGATGCTGTATAACAGCAGTTGGGGAAATCATATTCAACTCACCATGCACTGATCTCATAATGTAGATAAGGCTTTTGATATTAATATGTCTACAAGCCCCAATAAAAATGCATCTTATCTGACAGTTCTGTTTTATATATGTACTTGGGGAACAAAGCACATTATGTTGTCTGCCTGCTTGTTTTTCCAAAAGGCTGTGTTTGTTTTTAATAAACATGGAAAAAGCAACATGCTTAGGAATGAGGGCCATAGACTTGACATGTCAAGTAATGCCACCTGCTAGAAAATGACTAGATTCTGTTTCAGAACTCCTACCTTGAAACTTTTCATGAGAGTCAAGTGCTGGCTTTCATTATTCATGCCATTATGCCTACCACAATAAGGAGAGTGGCTTGCTGATTTACCTTCACTACTTGAGAAAATTGGAACTCATTGCTAAATAGCTTGTACTCTATATAGACAATGTCACTGCTGGGCTTCGGTGTCTTTTAAAAATGGCAGCATTTGTAAAAACGACAAAGCAGATAACATACTCACAGCAAACCTCTCCTCTTTGGAGCTACATCTGAAGCAGCCATCAGAAGCCCTTGACTCCAACTTGATAGTCCTTTGAATCTACTCTGAACAACCCAGGGTACTGCTACCACAAGTGCTTGGGGATATGTGTACTAACATCTTACTGTGACAAAGATGGACATGTGGATTGTGAGCTTTGGGCATGGGGTGCCTGCCCACCCCAAATCTGGCACCAGAAGAAGTGAGTCCAAAATAGTGTGAATACAGTTTTTGGAAGGTATTGTTTACAATAATTAGGAAGGCTAAATATGGCACAAATGCAACCATAACTGTAATAGATGAAGATTGTGCTGTGTCACTCTGTTGCATAAACTTAGTGAGAGTAGCAGGGGGAAATTAATGCAAGGTTACCAACTCTTTCATTCCACCTGTATATAAGGCTAGATTTAACCAATATTTCTGGAATTGTTCCTAGTGTTCTAGCTCTATGGGAAGCAGGGAAAAAAAATAAAGAAATCCTAAGATAGAAGCAGAGAAGCTGGCAACACCATGCAACATACTCGGACATGGCTGCAGTCTGGCTGGCTAACCAAAAGGCAAGCTAAAACAATAACACGTAGCTAAAAATGAATTGGGCTAACAAAAAGGGAAAATCTGGAAGGGGGAAGTTTTAAAAGGATATACCACACTTTGGAAAGGAGCAAACAGAGATGAGGAGGATTGGAAGAGAGTGCTTTTTTTCTTTCTGCTAGATTGGAACTGTTAGATAAGGTTCCTAAGAGAACAATGTGACCAGCGATTCAATGCAGGGAAGCCAAGTACTGGAAAGGTTCTCTATCTGAAAAAGAAGGGAGTAGGAGGAAAGGGGGCACCTGGATAACAGGGCACCGTCCCACTTTGCTATTTGCCCAAGTGGACACTTCAGAGATGTGCGATGAAGTACAAAATCCGATCCTGAGGATTGGAAGCCAAGAGCCTTGCGCTGTATCCAGTGTGGGATAGGGGCCCAAAACACAGGGAAACTTTCCCCCTTACTTCCAGGTAAGCTACCCTGGCCCCTATGGGTCTCCTTGGACTTGTGCCACCTCCTGAAGTGGCACAAGTCCAAGGAGAGTGGAGCAGCTTGGAGCCAATCCAAACTTCCTGGGAATCCAGTGTAACTACTGGATCCCAGCCCTGCCTCCCACTCCCCGCCCACCCATTACCAAGGCTGCCCACCGCCCACCCACCCCCGCCCTGGAATACCTCCCTTCCGCCTCCTCCCCGCCTACCCCAGAGTCTTGCGTCAGCCCAACTGGGCTGACACAAGTCTTGGTGCATCCACTAGCATGGAGGCTTGTGTCAGCCTCTGCATGCCAGCGTGCCTCTGGATTGTGCCTTATTCAGGGAAGGTGGCCATGGCGACTTCTTGAAGAAGATGGGCAAATGACCACAAGGTTAGTTAAGGAAAGTGGGATGAAAGGCATTTTGGGGCTCAATCCTATGGAGTGGGCACCAACTCACCGCCAGCGCACACTTGCAAACGTGCTGTAAGGCATGTTTGCAGGCTCTAGCATCGATGCTCGGCCAGCGCTGGGCTAGCACCGGTGGAGCACTGGAAGTCCGCCACTCAGTGGTTGTGCGGACCGCCAAGCAGCCAAGTGGTAGGTTGGGGTGTGCAGTTTTGCTCCACCAGATCCAGAGCCTCCATCTCGGACTGGCTGCCCGACACAGAGGTTCAAGTTGACGTAGAATCAAGGAGCCCCATTGCGGAACTACTCGCTTTACCTGGGGAAGGGGAAGAAGGTCCTCCCAAGGAGGAGGAGGTGGCGGCGGCTGTCTGGAGCGCACTGGATGTGGCAGCAGCCATTTTTAGCCCCGTGCGCCAGGCAGCTAAGGATTGGGCTGTAAGTAGCTTGCAGAGGAGTCTTGGTCCAGGTGTGCAGAGTGCCAGTTTGTTGTGCAAAGATGCATGGAGACCAAGAGTGCAAAGTCTGGCATTAGTTATACTCCAGAACCAAATAAGACAATAGAATTCCAGGCCTGAGTAGCTCAGGATGATGGAGATGAGAGCTTCACTGACCAAAATAAACTTTGTTTGGAATGAGAAGGTTCCTGATCTAAACAAACAAAAGGTTTGATTTGCAACAGCCAATAGGGGAGGTACAGTCAAGCGACATCCTCTGACTCGTCCAGGGTTGAAGCAGTAACACCAGTGATAGAGGTAGTCAGTCACAGGATCTCCTATGCTTAATTGGATTATGGGTGGAAAGGCACTTTTCCAGGGAAAAACAAAACATTTGCACTGTAAGTAAGAACTCTTTTTTCCCTCCAAGAATTCCTTGGTTTAGAGGCACGCCTGGCTTCCAGGCTTGACCTTGTTGTTGTTGTTGTTGGCAACCTTCAGTCTCGAAAGACTATGGTATCGCGCTCTGAAAGGTGGTTCTGGAACAGTGTCTAGTGTGGCTGAAAAGGCCAATTCGGGAGTGACAATCCCTTCCACACTGGGAGCAAGTGCAGTCTGCCCCTGGTCTGTCTCCCTGGCTATGGGCCTTCCTTCTTTGCCACAGAAGCAGCCCCTGGCATCATGCTCTACGTCAATTGAGCGAAGACTTATAACCGGTAACTGCTGCTTCCCGTGTTGTACCGACACCATATGGCGAAGTTGGAGTGTCCTCTCCAGTGCACGAAGCCTGGGTAAAGAAGGTATGGAGGATAGGCTGTTACCCATGCAGCAAATCCCCCCTCTCCACGTCGCTGGAATGATCCAATGGAAAGGCAGAAGCCAATACGGTTGGTTCCAGCCGTGTCGCAGGAGTTGCCAGAGCGTGACTGTGTACAGCCACGAACTGCCTCAGGGACTCTGGTTCCTGATTTTGCCTCAAGGTTGACTCCTGAAGCCTTTTCCACAACTGGATGTAGCCACAAGGCAGTGAAGGCTTGACCAGGTTCATGTCAATAGGGACCAATTCACATGTCAATAGGTGATGTCGGGTCAACAGTAGTCTAAAGCAGTGTTTCTCAAACTGTGGGTCAGGGGACCCACCAGGTGGGTCATGAGCCAATTTCAGGTGGGTCCCCATTCATTTCAATATTTTATTTTTAATATATTAGACTTGATGCTACCATTGTATTTGACTGCATTTGGGGAAATGCTACAGGCCTTTACTTTTAACAAGCTACTATGTATGTTCTTTTAACAATGATAGTAAATGGGATAGTAAATGGGTAAGTGTGGGTAGGATTGCAGCCTAGGATTGTTAAAATGTTCCTGCTTGATGATGTAACTTCTGATCATGATATCACTTCTGGTGGGTCCTGACAAATTCTCATTCTAAACAGTGGGTCCTGGTGCTAAATGTGTGAGAACCCCTGGTCTAAAACCTGAGGTTAGAACAGACCACTCAAGATGATGAAACAGCAGGAGAAGAGGCTGAAGTGATTCAGGCACCCTCTTGTTACTGTTCCAGGATAACCATTTTATGAGATGCATGAATTCCATATGCATTCTGGCTATGTTTCCCTATTCGCTTTGTATCTTGAAAAACAATCTTTAAAGAGTGACTACCAGTTGCACAAAAATATTGAAACTGATCCATTGCTATTCAAGAATGTACAAGCTAGCCCCAAGAAACAATAGCAAATTTACTGCTCGGGGATACGCCTGTTAGTCTTTGCGGCACCTTCTATGGTCCTGAGGACTTGCTGCTTTATATGCATAGTGTTCTCCAGGAGATCTTTTAACCTTCTTTTGTGCTTTTCTGAAGTGGAGCCAGTCTGTGTTAGATAATTACAGGGAGAAAATTGAGTTGGGCCATGTGGGAGCCAGAAGATGAATGAACTAAAGCTTAGTTCACTATTATAGGATTTTCGAAACAAGCGGTTTGGGGAAAAATTGTACTGGCTATTCCTGGCATTGGTTTTGTCTACGCTCATAGACCTCTCTGCATTACAGACAATAAAAATGAGAAAAAAGTCTAAAGAATGTGAAAATGGACCACATATTTGACAATTGCCCCAATCCTGTTAAGACATGAGGAGGAGCAGCTTCTGAGCATTTGTCCCTTGTTAGAGGAGGAACTAAATCTGCAAATAGGTGCTCCATAAGCTATTCCCCAGCCTGTTCAAAATCTTTTTATTTTAAAGCTGCAATAAGCTGAATGGGAAGGAAGCTGGATCAAAAGCCCAATCCTATGGGCTCCTAGTGCTGGGGGAACCAGCATTCTCCCAGCACTAACTGCCTGATGGCAATTGTGAAAATGCTTCTGGAGGCATGTGGACTTCTGTGCTGCGGAGAAGGCCAAATCCTTCTCAGCCATGCTGAAGTAGCTGCCCAGAAGTGCCAAAGCAAGTAAGGCAATGGGGAAGGTGGGATAGGGGAGGACAGATTGGGATGGGGATGGGGGAAAGGTGAAAAACATATGTGAAGAGGGCAGGTTCAGCTGCAGCCAAATTCTAATCCCCTTCCCTGACCTAATTCCACACGGACCTGTGCCAGCATATTTGCTAGAACAGGTCCAAGTAGACCCCTCCATGCTTACTTCCAGGTAAGGAATGAATATTCCCTTACCTGGAAGAGTCCTCTGTGGAACCCCCCCCCCCCCAAGCAGGACACAGCAGTAACCTTTTTGGCACTGCTACATCTGGCTGGGGAGATGGATAGGACTGGGCTCTGGGCCCCTTCACTGACTTTCCTCACTACACCAAGTAGCTGGTTGTTGAATGTCAGTTTCTTGGCTGTAAGTATGAGGCTCAGCCACCGTGTGTAAATTGCTGAATTACACATAATGAGATTCACACTGCATTTTCATATATGTCTTTTCAGAAATAAGTTCCATTGAGTGGGTTTGAACCCAGGAAAGTGGGCATAAGTTGGAAATCTTATTCACCTTGCTGTCTCCCACCAAATTCAAATCTTTGGTTCAGCCACCATGTCCTGTACAGAAAGAGTGGCTTTTGGGCTTGCAGCTGCCTTCCTACCCTTGAGCCAAGTGGGAGATCCCAGGTATTAGTGCATGGATTTTTTTCCTGATTACAAAGTCAATATTCAGGTAAATGAACTTTGATAATCTCAGGCCTATTTCTAAAACACTAGCTGCAGTTGTAAGCCTGGGTGAACTGTACCCCTTTAGACAATTTCTCCACAAGAAAAATAATCCCCTGCATATAATTAACTACTAGAAAGTTGGGTTCAATATGCCAGTTGTGTGTATAGCATTTTTTTTTAAATGGGAAGCATTGCATCATATGAACTCTCACTTGAAGTGATTTATAACAGGCACCTGTTATAAAGAGGTGGTATGGTCTAGAGGGTAGAGCCTCCGTTTGCCTGAAGGTAACATCCGAAGGTCACCAGTTTGAGGCCACCAGCACTGTGATGAGCCGAGTTATTCCACTTGCTCTTTGGTGTGAGCGAAGAAGCGTCTTGGCTGCCCTCCATGTGAAAGATGAAGGAGCTGCTTGCCAGCTTGCATGGGAGGAAACTGGAGGCCAGAATGTGATACCAGATCAGAAAGATCCATCTGAAATGTTGTGGTTCTTGAAAGATAGAACCTTTCTTCAATTGTAAAAATCCGTATGGAGATTTAGAACAGCCTGCCTATGTGAACAGCCTTGAATTAAAGTCTGAGGAGAAATCTGATGACCAAGAAAGGACTGGTATATAAATACCTTTATTATTATCATTATTATGGTGCCTGTTATGAAATAAATCTGATCTGAAATACCTGATCTGAAATAAACCTCAGGCGTGTACCATTCTCACATTTTTTCAACACTTTGTATCCATTTTCTGGTGCTTCCCTGTCAGTAGTACTCAACCTCAAAAGCAATCTCTATTTCTGTGGTCAAACAAGGTTACTGAGCTTCCTCCGAAATGTTGAACAAATTCTGCAGACCTTTGCACATGTGGTCTTTCAGCAGCCACGTGGGATTTCTGCAGCAATGATCCTGGAAGACAGTCTTTGTGGATCTCTTATACCAGAATAACTCCTGAACATCGTTTCATATTCTCTCACAAGTTCTGTGGATACCAGAGCAAGCACAAAGATTCATCCTCCTGCAAAACACAGAAGCACTGAGTTCCATTACACTCCCATATCTGAACTGCAGCATTGTCAAGCTCTGCTGGAAGGTATTAGCAGGCTCCCAATTGGTTTGAAATGGCAGTAGGAATCAATAGGTGTAGTTTTATGAGCCTGTTCCCACAGTTCTTTCTATGCCCTAAAATTAAAGGCATTCAATTACGCAGACAACTGGGATAAGTTCTCCTGATGATTGTGCTGGCTTAGACGGTGACGTTCCCTCTTCATTTGCAGAGCTCCCATTCTGCAGAGTTCATTCGGTTTAAATATATCCAGGTGTTTGTACAATTTTAAGCAAGGCAATTTAAATTGTGAAATGCTGAACACACTGTTGGTACTGTACTGAAGTAGCGTTCTCAGTATCTCTGCACATCTTTCCTAAATAATACAGCTCATTTTGAATGGCTGATGTAGCTCATTTATCCCAAACATGACAGTTTGAATAATATCCTCTATTCATTTTTAAGGAATGAAATGACTTTCATATCTTGACATGATTGATCATTCAGAGGCTTAACCTGTAATCAGTCTTAGAACTCTTAGGCTGCAATTCTACTCTCACTTTCCAGGGAGTAAGCCCCATTGAACAATAGGATTTATTTCTGAGTAGACATGCATAGGATTGCTCTGTTAGTTTCATTGTGTGTGTATTATTTCAATTGATTGAGGCTGCAGTCCTACACAGACTTATTTGGGTATAAGTCTCACTGAATTCAACAGCATACTTCTGAGTAGACTTGCATATGATTGCACCGAGATTCTTGCAAACTATAGGTGGAATATATTACCTGAACATTCCAAGTATTTGTACAATTTTCTTCTACAGTAGGATTCACACAAGCATTAAATCCAAAACAGATGCTATAAGAGGATATAAACCATAACTATAAAAGAACTAAACAGTCCTTTCAGGTTTGTGATCATTTTCAGCGTGATCCCCTGAATATTTTTGGAGAAGTCAGTTCCATGGAATGCAATTAAATTCAACAACTGACCCAGGATCATACATACTTCACTGTCTTCAAAACATTAAGTAAGGAGCTTACAGAACCAGAAGTATATTAGAAGTACTCAAAAAGGCTACTGGAAAGAAAGCTGAAACATCATATTGTACCTGTGAGGTGCAAAGTTCTGAAGAGCAGAGCTAAAAAGCAATTACGGAAGGAGAATGTTCAGAAAGTGATCAGGGAGGACAGCGAGAACCAGAATTGACAAGACAGACAAGATCCAATCCAAAGATCCCAGGGGGTAAAAGCAACTTAAGAGGCAAAACATGGGCAGGAAGAATACGGTTCAGGTTTCAGGTATTGGAGAACCAGGTTGATTACAGGACATTCGGGACACTGAAAGGACACTGTGAACTGGAAATTCTTTTAGACAGCAGTCTTGTTCAGACATTAACGGTGTTGACACCAACCATGTCCATGGAGCAAGAGCATGCCAGCATGCCCCACTCATGTGCCAGCACTCCTGAACTGCCCCTCCCCAGTTCCTCAGTACAGCATTTTCTGCAGTGACAAATGCTTTAGGACCAAATCCTATCCAACTTTCCAGCACTGGTGCAACAACGATGCAGATCCAGGGTAAGGGAACAAATGTTCCTATACCTTGAGGAGGCCTCTGTGACTGCCTCCCTACCATATGATGCAGTGTATGCCCCATTGGCACAGTTCCACTGACTCTGGAGAATTGGATAGGATTGGGCCCTCAGTTAGAAAGCCTCTCCATGATTGTCACAGTGGTATGGCAATTATGGGGAAGATTTTTTCCCCTGAGCACAGAATGTGTTGCTGCGGACAAACTCTGTACTTGTGGATAGCGATGGAGGCTTTAGGGGTGTACTGGAGTAGTGTCACTCTCCTCCCCCCTCATTGTGTGGACAGGGCTAATGCTTTATAACAGGGGTATTTAATCTAAGTTTGTTAGCCCTTATCCAAGTCCCAAACGCTTCCCGGCAGCACTCCGGAACCTCAACAACTACCTTGGCATCTTGTGGAAAAGAGAAATAGAGCTGCATTTCATTAGCATATTGATGACACCCCATTCCAAATCCCCAATTACAAATCTGTTGTAAAATTGGCCCTGTAACAGTGTAAGCATCACACTGCTGTTACCTTCGATGGAGCCTCTGGTAGAGATAGTCTTGCCCAGACACTCCACTGGCTCAGGTAAGTGCAGAGGGACTGTTTGTGGATAGTGGACTGTTTGGGGGAGGGGACCTGGCTGGAGGGGATGGATCTCAGCTGCAAAGATAGGCTGGATCGTATCCCCAATTTTTTCAAAATCACCCTGCCCCCTTCCTTTCCTAGGATTTATGCCAGCAAAATAGCTGGTGTGGGTCCAAATTCCTAGGACACCCATAGGTAATCAGGCAGCCTAGTGGGAAATAGTAAAGAAAGATTTTTACAGGCCTCTTGCTGGTCATCCAATGGCCCTCACCCACCTTAACATGCTGTGCACACTCCAGAATGGCTCTATGGTGGAAGATAGTGGGGGATAGGAGTAGGCTGTTATTGGAGTTAGTATGGCTTTTTAAATGCATAAACTAGAGTTTAATTATAATTTAAGTCTATTCCTCCCTATGCGTTCTCAGAGGACAGATTGAACAACTCTTCTACGTGCTTCCCTCCTTTTACCTATTAAATGTTTCAAAACTATCATATCCTGCTCACTTAACGTTCCTTGCTCTAGGCTAAACATACATAGTGCCTTCAGCATTTCTTTGTGCAATTTGGCTTTAAGACCATTTATTAGTATGTATCATCATCCTCTGAATCATTTCCACTAGGCCACTCCAGAAAAATTTTTGGCAGTGCCAATGAAACAGCATTCAATTCAATGCCCCAGCATCCTCTGCAACACTGCCAGGGATCCTGGGATTCATGTACAGCATTGGATTATGAGAGCAATTACTAAGATAGAAGAAAATGTCTTGTCATGCACTGTCCCATCAAACAACCCCTTTCAATTTGGAGAAACCATACGCCCTCTGTAGGTTAATTAGCTTCCCACATCCAAAAGATAGCCAGCCCTAGTTATGTGCAGAGCACTGCTAAACCCCATCACTCATTAGATACAGGCAATCAGTGGGTAGCTCACCTGCTCAGGCTGCAGAGTTCTTCCTGTCACTTGTCCTCAGTCAGCAGTCTCTCCCACAACAGCAGCAGCAACTCCTGGGTAAGGCAGCCATACACCAGTCTCCAACCTTCTTCACCCATCTCAATTCCTGGTTTATGTCAACCACCCCCCACCTGTGTGGCAATGGTCTTTCACCTTTATTCCCAAGGTCCTCATTATCTATTCTAGGTTGCAGCTGTGAACCACACCCATTGCAAGCCAAAGTTCTGGTTTTAACTCTACACTTCCCAGACCTGTTAAAACAAAGGGTTAAAACTGCTGACACCATATCCTATCTCTGGTGGGTAAACTTTCAACTTTAGGGATCCTGCACCTTTAACAATTGTATAGAAGAGGGAATTTCAGCAGGTGCAGTGTCATCTCACTGATGACAAAATCTTCCACCTTTCCACTACATGTTCCTGCTTTTCTAACCTGGCAACATCTTTCTTCAACTATGTGCCTCAGAAATGCATAGGGCAGGGGTGTTAAACATAAGGCCCAGGTACCGGATGTGGCCTGCGGAAGCTTTTTATCTGGCCCTCAGGCTCTCAGCTGCTGAGCAGTGCTGAGGTGTTATTGTTAAAAGGGCAGCCCCCACAAAATTGGGCTCTCCCATATCTTGAACTATGATAAAAATTTGTGTGTTTTCTCTTCTGTCATTTGAAGTTAATGAATTCCTAAGTGAGAAAAAGTGCTAATTTTTGGTTATGAGTTGTTTAATGACATCACTTCCTGCCTAAAGACATCATTTCCGATGCTCAGCAGGCATCATGAATGCCATTCGGCCCTCGGTATGAAATGAGTTTGACACCCCTGGCATAGGGTATTCCAGATGAGGTCTGACCAATGATAAACAGAGTGGCATTATAACTTCTAAAATTATGGAAGTGGTGCTGTAATCATTATCACCCAAAGCACATTACCATGTTGGGCCACAAGATCAGATTGTGGTTTCATATTTGATTTGTGATAATAATAATAAATAAATAATAAACTTTATTTATATCCCGCCCTTCTCCCTAAAAGGGACCTACTCTAACCCAACTCATAACACTTCTCATTTGTTGCCCTGACTTGTTCTTGTATACTATTTGTATACTATTTCTAAGAATAAGTTTTCTGTTGCATACAGCCTGTCCCCTGTGTTTGTGCAGAAAAAAAATATTGTTAACCCTCTTGTGGTTTTCTGTGTTTTCTGGTTCTTTAAACCTTGGAAAGGCAACAGTGCTATTTATCTATGTAAAAAATGTACACTCTGTCTCTTGGCTTAAAAATACCCTCAAGGCAGATTACTATGAAATCCAGTTGAAACAATAAAAATAGTCAATACGCATCATAAAATGAAGCACCAGATGACATCATAATAAAAATAGCAAAACAATGGACACAATAAAACAATAGCTAAGAGCAGGCCTAATACAATAAAAAATAAGAGAGATCCTAAATACTGTTTGAAATCCAACTAAACAAGATAGATTTAATTTTTACTACAAAATAATAGATATGGTGCCAGGAAAATATACCTGAAGAGAGTTTCATAATTTGGGTGCACCGCAGAAAATCTATCTCCCAAAGAGAGTCTGGTCCAACAAGAAGCTGACAGAACATACCAAGATCCAGGTCTACAGAGCTTGCGTCCTGAGTACACTTCTGTACTGCAGCGAGTCATGGACTCTTCACTCACAACAGGAGAGGAAACTGAACGCTTTCCACATGCACTGCCTCCGATGCATCCTCGGCAACACCTGGCAGGACAAAGTTCCAAACAACACAGTCCTGGAACGAGCTGGAATCCCTAGCATGTATGCACTGCTGAAACAGGGACGCCTGCGTTGGCTCGGTCATGTTGTGAGAATGGATGATGGCTGGATCCCAAAGGATCTCCTCTATGGAGAACTCGTGCAAGGAAAGCGCCCTACAGGTAGACCACAGCTGTGATACAAGGACATCTGCAAGAGGGATCTGAAGGCCTTAGGAGTGGACCTCAACAAGTGGGAAACCCTGGCCTCTGAGCGGCCCGCTTGGAGGCAGGCTGTGCAGTATGGCCTTTCCCAGTTTGAAGAGACACTTGGCCAACAGATTGAGGCAAAGAGGCAAAGAAGGAAGGCCCATAGCCAGGGAGACAGACCAGGGACAGACTGCACTTGCTCCCAGTGTGAAAGGGATTGTCACTCCCGAATCGGCCTTTTCAGCCACACTAGACGCTGTTCCAGAACCACCTTTCAGAGTGCGATACCATAGTCTTTCGAGACTGAAGGTTGCCAACGACGAGGACAGAAAATGTCAATTATCCGGTAGTCACCTATCTAACCAAAAAAGCCTGCTTAGGGCCCAATCCTATCCAACTTTCCAGCACCAATACAACCATGCCAGTGGGGTGGATGCTACATCCTCAGGTGGGGAGCAGTCATGTTCCTGTTCCCTTACCTCAGGGCTGCATTGGTGCTGGAAAGTTGGATAGGATTAGGTCCTTAGAAACCTCCACACCTAGAAAGGCCTTGAAATTGACATCAGGTGCAAGATAGGTTCCTATGGGAGAAAACGATCTTTTAGATATCCATGTATCCATTGTGGCACACAATATCCATTTAATAACATGTTCCAGAGGAATAGCCATGTTTGTCTGTAGCAGCAAAACCAACAAGGAGGCTTATAGCTTCTTAAAGACTAATCTATTTATTTCAGCATAAACCTTCATGGACTACAATCCATTTTATCAAAGCATTTCAGGTGCACCTGCTGGAATGGACTGTGGACCATAAAAGTGTGAGCCAAAAAAAAAAAAAGTTAGTCTTCAAAGTACTAAGAACTACTTGCTTTTTAATCCATTTAGAACCTCTTATTTCCTGCAGTTTCTGTCCACTGTCAATAGCAAGCCCTTAGCTAGAAAATGTGCTGTAGCCTGTCACAGCTGTCTCTCTAGCCTTTAATGGAATGCAGCCACAAGCACCTTTTAATGGTGTTTCCAGGGAAAAAAGCAGTACTAACACTGTTATACCCTTTCCAGTCCAAGAAAGAATAATGGGGCAACCAAGAAAAGAATGCTGCAATGTGCTTTCAACTGCTCCTTCATCAAGTTGAGTGGGTAGAATGTAATTGTAACTGTACATGCAACATGGATCCATAACCAAATACTGAATTTGTTTGGAATTTCTAATTAAAGCTGAAATCACTTTCGTGAGAAGTGTAGTCTTGAGTTTTTGCTACTGCTGGTATTTAAAGTCTTTCACTAAAGAATATGCTCCTGAGCAGAAAATGATGCCTCAACAAATCCTATAAGAAGTCAGGCCCATATGGTTCATTGCGCTATAGGGGAAAACAATCACAACAGCACTGGGAGGATTTCTATAGGCTGAATCAGCATTTTCATTATGAACTCAGTTTTTCAGCCATCTAAAACTTGGCTATAAAATTGTTCTTCGGGCTAAATTTCACAGTGGAGACTTGACTTGAATAGAAGTTTTTTGTAAAAAAGTTAAAATATTATCCTTCCACTATTATTACTGGGCATGATTTTAAGATGTACAGCATGTGCACATGGGGGAAATCTATTGTGCATCAGGGGGTCAAGTGTAGCAGCCAATGGTGCAACCCAGTGAAGTGACATGAAAAGAGGAAGGAGGAGTTTAATGTTAAAGATGCAACAGTAGATTAATTGTGGGGATAATTATGTGCTAATGGGGAAGGGAAAGCAAAAATAAAGTGCAACTATTAAGCAATCGTCATAAATTAAGCCCTAAGGTAAAGGTAAGCAATTTCTACGAATAAAGGATTAGAAAGAGGAAGTCAGGAGAAAAGGTTGCATAATAGTGCAAGTGAAGGAAGGGAAGAAGAACATCACAAAGGTTTCCCAGGGGCTAGGATTGAAGAACTGGGGTTTTTGCAGTAGCAGGAAGGAAGGGCAAGAGGAGAAGGACTGGGGGAAAGAAAAGAGAGCTTGTTTGAAGGTTCTAGCAGGGGAGTGCAGCTATTGTATACACTTGACTGAAGAATGGTACATTCCTTCTATCTAGGATGGTCATCCTCTTCCATCTTCGTGGACTCTTCGCTCACAACGGGAGAGGAAACCGAACGCTTTCCACATGCACTGCCTCCGATGCATCCTCGGCATCACCTGGCAGGACAAATTTCCAAACAACACAGTCCTGGAACGTGCTGGAATCCCTAGCACGTATGCAATTCTGAGAGACGCCTGTGTTGGCTCGGTCATGTTGTGAGAATGGATGATGGCCGGATCCCAAAGGATCTCCTCTATGGTGAATTCGTGCAAGGAAAGCGCCCTACAGGTAGACCACAGCTGCGATACAAGGACATCTGCAAGAGGGATCTGAAGGCCTTAGGAGTGGACCTCAACAAGTGGGAAACCCTGGTCCCTGAGCGGCCCGCTTAGAGGCAGGCTGTGCAGCATGGCCTTTCCCAGTTTGAAGAGACACTTGGCCAACAGTCTGAGGCTAAGAGGCAAAGAAGGAAGGCCCATAGCCAGGGAGACAGACCAGGGACAGACTGCACTTGCTCCCAGTGTGGAAAGGATTGTTACTCCCAAATCGGCCTTTTCAGCCACACTAGAAGCTGTTGCAGAACCACCATTCAGAGCGCGATACCATAGTCTTTCGAGACTGAAGGTTGCCAACAGATCCTTAAGGGAGTCTAGCTGAAAAGTTGGACTGAACGGAGAAGTAAAATGAGACATCTCAGCCACCTTGAGCATGGAGAAGGAGGTTGCTTTGAAAAACCAAAGCTTAGCCTCTTCCTTAAACTCTGTGGAACCCAAGTGCTTCAACCAGTTCAAAATGTCACAAGATTGGCCTGGATCTTGCTCTCCAGGTTTTCACTCAGCACAATGTAAACATGCAAACAAATGTGGTAACACTTTCAAGAAACAATATTCTCCTGATTTTCATAGATGAGGGAGAAAATTAAAAGGGAAAAATAAGGCAAGATAGGACAATGTAGCTAGATGCTTCAATGCCGAGTCCTCATATCAGCAGAAGTTGGCCATTTGATTAAGCTCAAGTATGATTCTTTGAGTATGATTCTTCCAGGAAACTGTATAAGGAAGGTGGCAGAGGCAATCCAGTCCCTATGCTGGTGGGACGTGGGGCAGGGATGCACCAGCTCCTAGTGGGATAAGGCCAATGGGTTCCTCTGAAAAGAAAAAGAAATATTTCTTTACCTGTGTGTAATTAATATGTGGAACTCCTTGTCACAGGATGTGGTGATGGTGTCTGGCCTAGACGAGGATTGGACAGATTTCTGCAGGAAAAGTCCATCACAGGTTGCAAGCTGTGCTGGTATGTGCATCCTCCTGGTTTTAGAAGCAGGCAACCTCAGAATGCCAGCTGCAAGGGTGTGGCACCAGGATGCAGGTATCTTGTTGCCGTGTGTGCTCCCTGAGGCATCTGGTGGGCCACTGAGTGATACAGGAAGCATGACTAGATGGCCCTTGACCTGATCCAGCAGGGCTGTTCTTATGTTCTTACCAAAAGGAGTGGCAGGGCCCACTGACCCACCAATGACCTTTCCTGGTATGGGAAGGTGGATGAATCCCTCATTAACCCCAGGACAATAAAGTACCCAAGATGGCCTGTGATAAGGGGCTAGCAAAAGGTTAAGAATGTTGGAGTTGGTACAACTCCGTCTGCTTCCACAGGTGGCAGGATACTGTCCATTGAAAGGGTTAAGCCATAGCCCAGTGACCCTACCTGTCCCCTTTGAATGACCTATGTGGGGGCTTGGCCCCAGACCCTTTTTAACCTTCCCTTCGCTCCGAGCACGCTCTCTTCCTCAAGACCACTGAGCAGACAAGATGGCATGCAGTAGGGCTCTGCTGGTGACACCATCTTGACCACATGGCACGCAGGACAAGGCAGCTTCAGGGCCTTGTTATCTTTTAAGTTAGTGTACTTCTGATTTCAATCAGATGCTGTAACTTTACTTCCAATGAACCGTGAGTAAATGAATCTCCTTTGCAACTTCAACCAGCCAATGTTGTTTGTTTTTTCTTGATTAGCAGTCAGCCGGGTGTGGGAGGCTCCCTGGTTGATTCCCAGCAAGAGGGGGGGTCTGCTGCTGAAGCTACTCTGCTTCCCCCCTAAAGGAGGAAACCAGTTTTAAGAGATTCCTCCAACAGAGAAAAGGGTTGGTACAAAACCACTCAGCCTGAGGAGTCCAACCCTTGGTAAGCTGGTATGGTTGAGGAGGAGACTGTGTGTGTTAAACCCTACCCAGCTGGCAACTCTGAGGCCTTGATGTGGTCCAGAGCACCCCAATGTCTAGTCTTGGTGGTGCAACAAGGAGTAACCTCCCCAGTGTGAGGAAACACACATGACCTCTAGGGAAGGCCACCCACCTCTCACTTTCAAGCCTAGCAGCCCCCCATGGAGCAGGATGGACAGTTGCATAGAAACCAATCAAATTGACTTTTATCCCTTGTGTACAATCAAATAAACTGACTACAAGGGAGTGGAAGGACTGTACCTTCCATGTCCTAGACTAGAATAGTCAAAAAAAGCCCAAAGCAATTTCATATTTTTGTAGCATTCTGTAGCAGCAGACTCCTATACATATTTGCTCAGAAGTAATTCCAACAATGGCACTTACTCACAGGTAAGTGTTTATAGGATTATAGTCTTAGTTACTATATAATACTTTATAATACTCCAAGGTATTATAAATTATATCAACTATTTGCATCCTCTCTGTGTGAGAGTGAAAATGGCACCATTTTAGTTCCTGTGTTGTCTTTTGTGTCAACCCATCAGACAGTTCCATCCCCCAGATCAGGGCTTTTCAAACTGGGGCGGCACGATGCCCCAGTCTGTGAGCCCTGGCCACTTTTCCCTTAAGGAGCAGGGGTGGGGGGGAAGGCAGCGACACGATCTGCAGGATCACGTCACTAAGGGGACTGCAGGGACTGGCATTTGCTTACCAGTTCCTGCAGCAGCCTTCCTGGGGTGTAGCCGGGTTTTACAGAAGTGGAGTGCGATAGCTGCGCTTTCACTTTTCAAGACCTGGGGAGCCCTGCAGACCCTTGCGCAGGGCTCCCTGCACCCCAGGAAGGCTCCTGCAGGAACTGGTGAGTGCATCCAATCCCTGTAGCCCCCTAAGTGATGCAATTCTGAGGGTTGTGTCACTGCCTACCCCCACCCCCGCAAGAACTTACTGCGGTTCAAATTCACCCTGAGAGTTTGAAAACCACTGCCCAAGATAATCAAATCCACACCAAATCAGTGTTTGACTTTCACACAAATCACATGAATAAAGGTTGTGCTGAGGTGACAGTTTCCTTTCTTTAACCAAAATCCAATGAAGCCACACAGACTACTTTGTGTAAAACAGCTTAGAGATACACCTGTCAGAGAGCTTTGTTGCACAAACCAGGAAGAAAAAGGTATGGTGTCCTCAGATAAGGACCAGCAGCTACTGTTCAAGGCAAGTGCTGTCAATTCTTTATCGTCTGGAAGTCCAACCTGCTTGTCTTTTTTAAAAAAAATCTTGTTTCTAAAGTGCCTCTTGACTACGGGCCTTGGGAGAATAAGGGCATCCCCTGAACCAGTCCTTTACAGGCTCCACCTTTTAGCTGAAGCATGAAACAGAACTGCTCTTTAAAAAGGATATGACAGAGAATGTCATGTGCTATTCAGTCTCCACATCTGAACACACGTGTATATGCAGCTATAGCACTAGACTTTGCAAATCATGAGTGGTAGCATGTCCATTGGATCCTAAGTAATGCAGAGTTGACTCCTACTTTCATATTAGCAGAGATGATTCCAGGGATTATATCATGGGGTGGCATACTTGGAGGACTAGTACCCTAGAGAAGCAATTGCCAATGCCTGCCCTAGATCCCTGAAAATGGATTGGATCCAGCCAACAACTGGTAGCTGGGTGGGCCACCCTCCCCTTACTTTGGTGGCATGGTGAATATTTATTTAGTTTGCCATTACAATATCAAACATAAGAACATTCTAGAAACGATGTATTCCTTTGGTGGAGAACAGCATAGTAGATAAATGGCACTTTTTTCTCATTGAGTTTCCATTGGCAGGGATGAGAAACGGACTGTTTAGTCATGACATTCTGATTGTGAAATCTCTTCCCCAGGGGGCCCCAATGAACCAGACATTGAGGTCTTTAGAACTTTTTCATTCCAGCAAGCATTTATTGATAACTGGATGCACGCCAGTATGCTATCCCCTTCCTCACCTTCCAACACATCCTTTTTCAAAGAACTGGTGCAGGTCCAAGAAGACCGTTGTTGATCAGGAGACTTATGGGGAGGTCTTCTAGCCTCCCAATCAGCTCACCCCCCCCCCCCACAGCATGCAGCCTGTTTTGGCATGACTGCATGCTACAACGGGGAAATTAAGAAGACTGGGCTGTTAGATGTTGGAAAAAGTAAGCCACTCTGAGTGGGATAGAACAGGATTGATAAAAATAAACATGTAGCATTCTCCCACAACATTTCCATCTTCCACAATATATATCCCTTTGTAAAAGAGCCCGTCTGGTCCCATAGAACCTACTTCAGTTGCATACCTAATAGATCTGTATTCCAGTTTTCTATGTAGACAAAAATTTCATCACACAAATTACTATCTGAACCAATCTCAAACAACACTATAAACAGGTTCACTATAAGAATGAATAAGATAGAAATGTACTTTATATTTACCACTGTGGTTTAATGCTGTATTATATGGAACACAGTGGTATTTACCACAGTGGTAGCATCAAAAATAACTGTGAAGAAAACTTTATGAGAGCCATAGAGAAACTGTTAGTCCCCAGCTGAACTAAACAGAGTTCATTGGGGACTGCTTGAGAATGATAGCACACCAGTATTAAAATACCAGAGCTTGAAAACCTAATTGAAGCATCTCCCTAATCTCTCTGTGACACATTTTAAGTTGCTCCACTGGAGCAATGGTGGCACCCAGTGGTCAGAATATAGGAAGAGTTCCAAGTAGAAGGAAGGTTTCAGCTCACTAAGCATTACAATGATATGGGAGAAATTATATAATGAATTGAGTCACAAATTGAGGTACCTGTCCCTTTCAATTCTGATAACTCAAATCAGTTTGGTGTAAATGCAAATGGTGTAAATACTGCAAGGAAGTGTTCAAATTAAGGGAAGTATTTCCATTCCATTTAAAAAATTGTGATCCTAGACACAAAAATAAAATGCCCAAATAAAAATGTCCTACAAGGTCTTTTTCAAATTCTCAAGGGTAAATTTTGATAAGTTTTGGGGCAGATGCATTTTAAACTTGGAGCAGTATTTCCTCCATATCTAAATGTTATTGTTTTGTGGGAATGACCCATAGAGAATGTGACTAAGCATAGACAAGGACATGATTTCATCATATATTGAAAGTGATGCATAGAAAAGCCTTCCTGGATAAGATCACCATTCTGTACCACTCTTCTAGACAGGCTGCAGTACAGGCCATGTATGCTAAGCCACCACAGAGACCACTCAAAGAAGGTCATCAGCAAGCCAAGCCAAGTCTCTTCAGTACTGTTTTCTCATAATTGATTACTAAAAGCTATACAGGTGGAGCCTCTTTATTAGCGATATTTTAACCGCAAATCTGACTCAACGGGGGTCCCCAGGACCTGTGTGGAGCCAGACTTGGCCCCATCTGAGCCTTCCGGATGCAACTGGAGCTGCGCACAACCTCCATGCACCTCAGAAGGGCCTTCAGAGGTGACTAGAGCACAGCTCTAGTCACATCCGGAGAACTAGCCTCTTTCAGAGGCCTTTCTGAGGCCCATGGAGGCTACATACAGCCTCCATGGGCCTCAGAACAGCTCCAGACATGACTGGAGGAAGCCTCGGGTCGTGATTGGAGCTGGGTGGAACCCAAATTTCTCATGACTTGGTTCCACACAAAATTTGGTATTCGCGTAGGTTCCAGGAACAGAACCCTCGCAAATAATGAGGCTCCACCTGTACTGCCTCTTAAACAATGGAGTTTCCATTTAGCTCAGGGGTGTCCAAACTTTTCGGCAGGAGGGCCACATCATCTCTCTGACACTGTGTCGGGGGCCAGGGGAAAAAAGTATTAATTTACATTTCAAATTTGAATAAATTTACATAAATGACTATATTACACATGGAACTTATATGACTGAATGAAGGTCTTGCAATAGCTCAAGGCCTGTAAAAGGCCTTACACAAAGCAAGGTCGCCCTTTACTTACTGCCACTGCTGCATCACAGATGTGAAACAGCAAGCAGTGGAGGGAGCCCTCGTCCCACAGCTCACGCAAGAAGTCGAACAGTCGCCCTCACGCTGAGAGCAGTTGTGTTGGGCCAGCACAGGTTCCAGCAAGTCTCTGGAGGGCCAGAGGGTCATTGGATGCTGGGGGCTTCCAGCGGGCTGGATTAGGAGTCCCCAAGGGCTGCAAGTGAACCCTGGGCCAGGGTTTGGGCACTTCTGATTTAGCTTAATGGTTAATACTGGGTAATAATGGGTAAGAGGCACTTTTTCAAGTGGGTGCTCCTCTTTTCAGCATGGGGAGAGTGACTGGCCTGTCACACCCCAGCAGTGTCTTTCCTAGTGGTTGTCTGCTGGTGTTCTTTTGCATCATTTTAGATTGTGAGCACTTTTGGGAAAGGGATTAGTTGTTTGATTTTTCTCTGTAAACCGCTTTGGGCACAATCCAAACCTGTGCTGGAGCAGGCAAGCCAGGAGGCTTCCATTGCATCCAACACAGTTTCGGTGGCTGCAGCAGCTCAGCCAGGGGCAATGGGAAGCTCTTCCCCTTACCCCTGGGTAAGGGCTGCATGCCCCAATGGGTCTCCTTGAACTGGCACCACCTCTGGAGGTGGTGCAGGTCCAAGGAGAGTGGAACAGCTTCCAGCTGCTCCGTTCTCTCCGGGAACGGGGGTTGGGATCGGCATAACTGCTGGGTCCCAGCCCCGCCCCCGGCTCCCTACGTGCCTGCCCCCAAGGTCACCATCGCCCGCCCTCCCCTGCCCAGAAACACCCCCTCCCTCCCCCTCCCTGTCCCCCACACCTACCTTCGCTGCTTGTGCCAGTACGAGCGCGCTGACACAAGCGGCAGCGCAGGGGCTGCTGCGGAGGCTTCTGTCTGCCTCTGCGCGTTGGTGCATCTGAATGAACTGATGCAGCTCCCACCCACGGAGGTGCAAACGTGCCTTACGGCATGTTTGCGACACTCCAGGGCCTCCTATGTCAGCATAACTGCCAATTAGGATTGCGCCCTTTGTGAACTTTTTTGTTGAAAAGAGGTATATAAATACTGTTAATAATAACAATACTGCTGATAGATGTATGACTCAATCCTATAAGGCTGGTTGCAATGTTGTAACGCTATTAACAATGTCTCCAAGTCCTACAGCATCGCAGAGAGTGGGCCCTGAGTGGCTGTTTCAGATCAGCCATCTGAAATGGCAGCAGCAGTGGCCTTCTTCTGCACCTGGCTCTGCAGGAGAGTGCAGGTAAGCTGGCAGGTAGTGGAATGGGACATGTTGCGGACAGGACGGGGGTGTCCTAGTGCATCCAACATGCGCCACAATACTATCTTCTTCCTTGCCTCTTCACACACACCCCTTGCCTTTGATTTGTTCCAGCCCTCAGACGTGGCACAGGTCTGATGTGACCTATAGGTTCTTGGGAGGCAAGGGAATATATTTGTACTTCCACTACCACAGCATAGTATAGCACTCCACCATAGCATGTAGCCATTTCTGGCACTGCTTCATGCTATGGTGGGGAAGTGCTAGGCTGTTATTGTCTGTTTATTTTTAAAACCATCTAAATGATGGGTCATCACTGCATCCTGGAGTAAGGTATTTCAAAATTAAAAACCAGAGGAAAGTTGTGCCCAGAAGACAATCATCTTGAATTAGGTATAACTGTAATCATCTTCTGAAAAGATAATATACATTGGGTGTTCTGTATGCTATGGGAAACTTCTCGTTCATACCATTCAACATCAAAGCATTGAAACCATAGATGTCTGAGAGAGTTTCTACTGCGTTGATCAAATTAGGCTATTTCCGGTTAGGATATTTTTCAAATCCTGTAGGTCATTTACGTTTTCACATGTATTCATCTCACTAAACATCACCTCACAAAATTTTGCCCTGCCATTGCGGTGCCTACTTAGGAGCTGCTATGACCTTCTTTGACCTCTAGCCTTCCTTTCCATCTTTTCTTCTTGCAACTCTCAACTTGTTACCAAGTAGTAAATCATATGACACTTTATGATACAAGACTGAGACAATTCCAGCCTTTGAAAGAAAGAAAGAAAGAAAGAAAGAAAGAAAAATGGCAAGGGCAACATACGGTCAGAATAACAAGTCTGCTTCTGTGAAGCAAGCATCTCAGTTCTAACACGGGTTAATTAATTTTTCCTGGTTTTCAGTTTTAGAAAGTGTTTGCTATTGATGTAATCACAAAAGCAAAACTTAAAATAGAAGCATGGTTTTGGCTCAGGCTAGTTCTAACCCAAATATTCAAAAATGTTTTACTGTAGTCATTGCAACTATGCTGTAAATAGTACTGTGGTAGAGCATATGCATTACATACAGAATGTTCTAGAATCAATATCTTATTAAGAGCAGGCAGTAGGTGATGGAAAGGATCTCTGCTTGGGACCCTGAAGATCCACTACCAGCAGTAGCTATCACTGAGGCGGTCTGCACTAGAACATAAGAGGAACTCTGCTGGATCAGGCCCAGGGCCCATCTAGTCCAGCTTCCTGTATCTCACAATGGCCCACCAGATGCCCCAGAGAGCAGACAAGACAACAAGATACCTGCATCTTGCTGCCACTCCCCTGCATTCTGTTTACCCTCACACACCCCCAATGAAGACAACAAACTGTGGTTTGGGTTTTACTTGGGCCACTTTATTAGACACAACTGACCAATTTTTAAAACATGAAACCTACTGAACACACTGTCCCTCCTGCACCAGTCTGGATCAAAAGCAGAGCCAGATCAAGAACATAATTCTTGCCTTTAAGGCATTGACTGGAGACAGAGGACAATACTACCAGCATTGCATTAGCACCCAGCAGATAAAACTGCTGCAGCTGCTGACATCAATAGTCCATTCTGTGCTAGTTCAGCTATCCAATCAGCAGCCAGTGCTGTTGTGACCCCTGCTAATTGGGTAAGAGGCACTTTTTCAAGTGGGTGCTCCTTTTTTTAGCAAGGGGAGAGTAACTGGCCCACCTCACCCCAGCACTGTCTGTTCTAGTGGCTGTCTGCTGGTATTCCCTGGCATCTTTTTAGATTGTGAGCCCTTTTGGGACAGGGAGCCATTTAGTTATTTGATTTTCTCTGTAAACCACTTTGTGAACTTTTAGTTGAAAAGCAGTATATAAATACTGTTGATTGATTGATTGATTGATTGATTGTGGCACCTCCTCCCATCTCCACCAGAGTCTCTCAGTTCCTAAATGTAAGGGCAGGAATTATCACCCCCCCCCCGCCCGCCCAGCTCACCATGTGGCTTTCTCACTTGCTGCCCCTACAGTGTAGACAACATTGGGCTAAATAGACCAATGGTCTTCCTTAGTGCAAGACAGCTTCATACATTCATATATATGTTAATAAACACATGCAAGATGCTAGCCCTGAAGCTAGTGCCTGACAAGGGGCTTGTGTGCTACAATTACGACTGAGGATGGAAAAGAGTAACTGTTGGGACCTCCATTTCTAAAAATAGGAAACAGTCCTTATTGTCCCTTTTTAATCCCAGAAGCCCTAGAGATCCTGGAAACTGATATTCTGTCTGATAACGAGTGAGGCTTATCAACATATAGGGCTTCCTCCTGTGAAAGTGTGCATAGGACAGCATCAGATAGAATTTGCTTAATCCCTCCTGTACTCCATCTCAAGATGGTTGTAAACTGCAGGTGTTGGGGACTATTACATCATGCCCTGCTGCTCTGCCATATTCCCTTTCCAAACTTGGCCTAGAGAACTTATGCACGCTTTAAGCTAATTAGTTCCCCCCTTCACTCAAAATAGCCCTCATTCTGCAAAATTCATTGCTGGGTACTGCCCTACCACCAACATAGCTCAACTGTTCAACGTGCGGAGGTCCTCCTTCCTTTCTTTCTTCTCCTAGCAGCAGCTTCTCCAGCCACCACAGCAACACCTTGGTCCTCAGCATGTCTTGGGCATGGCAGCCACACATCAATCCCTAGCAGTCCCCATTCCAGCAATCCTCAGAAGTCCATTTGCCCATCTATCAGATAGTTTATTGGTTAGTCAACAGGTCCAGTAGTTCATCAGTCAGTCCATTAATCCATAAGTTTAGTTTGTCTGTGTCCTGCTACCCACAACCTTTCCAACCTCCAGGTGCTACTTTTATCCCTAAAGACGTTGTTGCCACTAGTGGCTGCAGTTGTGCAGCACACCCAATGCTGAAAGCCCAGGCTTTAACCCTATGTTTGCCTTCCAGAATATTGACACCACACCCTATCTCCTTGAGGGAACTTGCGCATTTCCATTACACCTGATATCCGCACACACACCCCTTTTCTCCCTTGCTTAACATCCAGCCTGATGGAGGATTCCAGAGAACACTGAAAAGTTACTCAAAATTCTGTGTCTTTTTAGTTGGTTCTAATAAAATATTACTGATTAGATGTTTTCTAAAGGACAACCATGGCTATCTATCATATTTTTAGCATATGACACTTTTTGTTCCTTGCAGGAGTAATTCCATCCAAATGTGAAAACCTGTATATTTGTAAATAAGCAGACATTACAAAAATGCCATAGTCATTCTCTCACTCCATAATCTTGCTCTCTTCTCAAAATGGAATGAGAACCCAGGAAGTGCTGCATCCCTGCATTTTTCACCGCTTGGGGAACTGGGGTTTGAGCTGACAGTAATTTGTATAGATTACTAATTTGTTACCTTGAAAACATTTTATTGCTGGACAAATATGTCTGTAACTGTAAATCTATAAATGTCTGATTAACTAATAGCTATGATGACATGGCATTTAATCTTAAAATGACAGTTCATTTAAATTTATAGAAAACCAGTGTAGAAAATATTGCAGAAGAGCATTAATGTGTTACTTGTCCTTTTAGTGGGATAAAAGTGTAAGTTCTTTTTTTTATAACTAAAGTAACATTTTCTTCATCATTCATGAGAAATCTCCCCACTCTCATGATAAGAATTATAATCATACATCAACAACTTTTACATGTAAAAGCTACTGAAGCAACTGAAAATCTAACTACCATAATAAATCTGGGTATTAGAACAATCATAAAGCATGCTAAGTATAATTAATAATGTTTTATGGATTTGTGACTTAATTATTTGTTTTCAAACATTCAACGATTATGATCCTGGTAATTACTCTATCAACAATATTCTGGCATTAGTCATTATACTTAAGCAATTTGTCACAGATCTTAAAAGCAGACATGTATGAGCTGCCAACTTTTACTTCCTGAAAATTAATATGAAGAAAGATTTATGAGAAGTTAATCCTTTTGATACAGTCCTTAGGAGACAGTACCTGGCAGTTAGCAAACTTAGCTTAGCTAGGCCACACCATCTGAGATAAACTCTAACCCTCATGGCTCAGTTCAGTATTTCTCATCCAGTGGTACAGGTACCACCAGTGGTACTTGAGATGGTGTCTGGTGATACCTGTGGGATCCCTGGGACACCTGCCACCGAGACCAGGAATGTGGTGCAACAAACGGTGGCAAAAGGCTCAGCTTAAAGCTCCAAACCATGCTTTTCCATGCTCAAAAAATCCCTCCCATCCACCCTGACCTCTTACCAGTGTTTGTTGCATCACATTTAGCCTCCTAACCCAGAAGTAACTGGTGATGATATCATTGCCTGTTACATCCAGTGGTGCTTCAAATTGGTGGCTTCTGTGAAGTGGTATGGCAGAGGACAAACCTTGAGAACATAACAAAAGCCTCAATGGATCAGGCCTAAAGCCCATCTAGTCCAACTTCCTGTATCTCATAGTGGCCTATCAAATGCCCAGGGAACACACAAGACAACAAGAGACCTGCATCCTGGGTCCCTCCTGACATGCAGCATTCTTAGCACTAAGTGCCAGTAGATGCCATGTACATTGAGACTTGTCTGAACTGCAGAAATAATTGAACAGGCATACCCAATTCCTGAAGAAAATGTACTCAAAAACATAGGCAAGGTGGAGTGGAACACCAAGTCCATTCTTTGCGTGACAGAGGTGACACAGGTGCTGCCCTTGAAACATTTTTTTCAAAAGACCATATCTCAGAAGAAGCATCAGGAGGCCAAATGAGACTTTTGCTGAAGGACATACCGTAGATACTTGCCTATATGGCAAAAAATTTCTTCCCAGAAAAGCAGCCTGACTCATTCCCCCACCTTATCTCTGGGGCAGGCAAGCAGTGAGGGTGGGGGGGAGGTGAGTGAGCCAGCCAATCACTATTGTGGGAGTGAGAGCGAGGGAGGGAGGGAGCAAGTGATCTTCTGCTGAGAGGAGGCTGTTGCTGTTGCTGAGCATTCGCAGTTGCCTGCGGGTGTGCTCCATGTGCTCCTTCAGGCTGTTGCCCAGCTGCAGAAGCTCCAAGGGCAGGGCAGGGCAATTGCCACCGCAGCCATCAGCAGCCCCCCTCGCTCAGCACCAACGCCCACGGAGGCATCTCTGGAGCAGCACCCAAGACAGAGCAGGAGACAATGAGCTGTGTGTGGGAGGGGTTGTCGGAGCGAGGGAGAAGCAGTCATTTGAAACAGCTGAGTCCATCCCCTCTTTCCTTCTTGTTCCCCCTTCCTACTGTATTTAAACTTCAAGCACTCCATTGGAAAGCCCAACTTGCTAACCCCCTTCCCATCTCCCCACAGATGAAGTTGGACAGGGTGGGGAAGGGGGGAGAGTGACCTTTTTAAAGAGAGAGAGAGAGAGAGAGAGAGAGAGAGAGGCAGCCTGCAGAAGGCTGTACCTTTGTTTCTCAAGCCATATGGGTTAAGTCCATCTCCCCTTCTTGTTTTTGCCCCCTCCCCCTTATTGAATCTAAACTTTAAACTCTCAGTTTCAAAGCTGAGGCTTGCTAGCCCCTCTCCCCATAATCATTCACCACTGATGAAGTTGTACTGGGGGGGGGAGAGGAAGAGTTAACTTTTATAAAAGGAAAAGTTTGTGAGTATGTGAGAGAGAGAGAGAGAGCACTTAAAACCGTTAAGGCTACAATCCTAGCCTCACTTTCATGGGAGTAAGCCCCACTGACTATTAAGGGACTTGCTTCTGAGTAGGCATGCCTAGGATTGGGCTCCCAGTCTATTCCTTCCTCTTGCTTTCCTCTCCACCTCTCCCCTTACTGTATACTTACTTACTGAAGTCACACTTCAGTCTCTCCTTTGCAAAACTTTTTGCAAACCTCCTTGCTAACCTCATTTCCCCCTATCCTCACCAATGAAGTTGGACTGGAGGGGAAAAGTCCCTGCATTTGTGTATGTGGGGGAGCATCTGTGTGAGAGAGAAGCAATCTCCCTGTGTGTGTGTGTCCTTTACCTTGGAAGAGTCCTGGAGACCTTGCAAAGATGCAAAACACAGGAAAAGCAGAGAGTAGAATTTAAAGCAGAATTATTCTGCAGCAACAGGTATTTTAGCCAGAGATCTTAACTGCATGCTGGCAGGAGCTAGGAAGCACTTGCAACAGCTGCTTATGTAGTAAGCTTTTAGGAGAGCATGCTTGCTTCTGCAGTATCCCCCTGCCAGGACATCCACAGGTAGAGGTGGAAGGTGCCGCTGCCCTTCCTCCACAGAGAGTCTACTTCCAAGTAAATCAGGTGCAACTATGTGCAGCTGCACTTGCTCAGTCACTCCTTGTTGCTTGTCTCTCTACTGTGAACTGAATTGCACACTCCCAGTTGTGTGTTCTACGGAGAGCCTTTGGCTTAAGGCACCAGGCACTTTAAAGGAGGATTTCATTAATGGTTCTACTGGTATGCTGTTTCCAGTGTACTTAGAGCCCAATCCTAGGCTTGTCAACTCAGAAGTAAGTCCCATTAAAGTCAATGAGGCATACTCCCAGGAAAGTGTGGATGGGATTGTGGCCTTACTCTGATAGTGTTTACAAATGGTTGTTGAGAGAACAATTTAAAAAATTAGTGAATAAAAATGTATCTTATGATCTATGAGATAGATCATAGTTTTTAATAAATTAGAGACTGTTTTTAATACTGTTTTTGCTATACTATGTATACTATGCTATATTATGTATACTATGTATACATAGTATAGCAAAAATACTATGTATACTATGTATACTATGCTATATTATGTATACTATGTATACATAGTATAGCAAAAACAGTATTAAAAATAGTGTATGTATGTATACATGTATGTATAGATGTAGACATACTATGTATATATACTGTGTTTTTTATAAATTAGTGACTGTACACTTCTTAGGTAACAATTACTGGGAGGTTATTTTTCAGGATCTGGCCTCCGGTAAAATTAGACAAAATTATAGTCAGACACCTCCCTAAGTTAAACCCCCAATGTATCCGAGGGTCATAGCAAATTCCATGATTTTGGGCTCAAAACCTGCCCTCGTTTTATCTGTGAGATCGACTTATAGGCAAGTGTCTGCGGTATGTAAATATCCCAGTATCTAGGGCATTGTCTTTCGAAAGAGCTACTTGAGAGACAGGATGTGGTTCATGGAATCCAAGGCTACAATCCTATGCAAACTTACCTCAGAGTAAGTCTTTTGAACGTAATAGGATCTGCTTCTGAGTAAATGTGCATTGGCTTGTAATCTACAATTCCACAGAATGTCCCGAAATATTCAAGCTATTTTCCAGAAAGAAGGCACTGGAATCCCATCTTTCTAGGCAGGTTTACCAACCAAAATCACAGGTCACACTGCCTAATCAAAGATAGGATCTCAAAACACATAGATGAACAGGCCTTGCTGAGGGAGAATCAGCATGGCTTCTATAAGGTTAAGTCTTGCCTCACAAACCTTATAGAATTCTTTGAAAAGGTCAACAGGCATGTGGATGCGGGAGAACCCGTGGACATTATATATAATATAATATATAATATAATATACAGTATTTATATACCGCCTTTCTTGGTCTTTATTCAAGACTTTATTCAAGGCGGTTTACACAGGCAGGCTTATTAAATCCACGCAGGGATTTTTACAAATTGAAAGAAGGTTCTCTCTTTCAAGAACCACCACATTCAAGATGTTACACTCCGATCTGGTCACACATTCTGGCCTCCATCCTCCCACGCTCCGAGCAGATGGAACAGCTCAGCTGCAGCTTGTCAGCTGCTTCAAGGTCGCACTGTGCCGGTGGCCTCGAACTGGCGACCTTGTGGATGTTAATCTTCAGGCAAATGGAGGCTCTACCCTCTAGACCAGACCTCCTGCCATATATCTGGACTTTCAGAAGGCATTTGACACGGTCCCTCACCAAAGGCTACTGAAAAAACTCCACAGTCAGGGAATTAGAGGACAGGTCCTCTCATGCATTGAGAACTGGTTGGAGGCCAGGAAACAGAGAGTGGGTATCAATGGGCAATTTTCACAATGGAGATAAGTGAAAAGCGGTTTGCCCCAAGGATCTGTCCTGGGACCGGTGCTTTTCAACCTCTTCATAAATGATCTGGAGACAGGGTTGAGCAGTGAGGTGGCAAAGTTTGCGGATGACACCAAACTTTTCCAGGTGGTAAAGACCAGAAGTGATTGTGAGGAGCTCCAGAAGGATCTCTCCAGACTGGCAGAATGGGCAACAAAATGGCAGATGTGCTTCAATGTCAGTAAGTGTAAAGTCATGCACACTGGGTCAAAAAATCAAAACTTTAGATATAGGCTGATGGGTTCTGAGCTGTCTGTGACAGATCGGGAGAGAGATCTTGGGGTGGTGGTGGACAGGTCGATGAAAGTGTCAACCCAATGTGCGGTGGCAGTGAAGAAGGCCAATTCTATGCTTGGGATCATTAGGAAAGGTATCAAGAATAAAACGGCTAATATTATAATGCCGTTGTGCAAATCTATGGTAAGGCCACACCTGGAGTATTGTGTCCAGTTCTGGTCACCGCATCTCAAAAAAGACATAGTGGAAATGGAAAAGGTGCAAAAGAGAGTGACTAAGATGATTGCTGGGCTGGGGCACCTTCCTTATGAGGAAAGGCTACTGCGTTTGGGCCTCTTCAGCCTAGAAAAGAGATGCCTGATGGGGGACATGATTGAGACATACAAAATTATGCAGGGGATGGACAGAGTGGATAGGGAGATGCTGTTTACACTCTCACATAACACCAGAACCAGGGGACATCCACTAAAATTGAGTGTTGGGAGAGTTAGAACAGACAAAAGAAAATATTTCTTTACTCAGTGTGTGGTTGGTCTGTGGAACTCTTTGCCACAGGATGTGGTGATGGCGACTGGCCTGGATGCCTTTAAAAGGGGATTGGACACGTTTCTGGAGGAAAAATCCATTACGGGGTACAAGCCATGATGTGTATGTGCAACCTCCTGATTTTAGAAAAGGGTTATGTCAGAATGCCAGATGCAAGGGAGGGCACCAGGATGCAGGTCTCTTGTTATCTGGTGTGCTCCCTGGGGCATTTGGTGGGCCGCTGTGAGATACAGGAAGCTGGACTAGATGGGCCTATGGCCTGATCCAGTGGGGCTGTTCTTATGTTCTTAGTATTTAGGAGTGCTGGACTGAGTCATGGAGCTTCATAGGAATAATAATAATAATAATAATAATAATAATAATAATAATAATAATAATAAAACTTTATTTCTATCCCGCCCTTCTCCCCAAAGGGACCCAGGGCGGCTAACAACATATAAAACAGATTAAAACATAGTTTCGCAGATAAAAACATATTAAAAACACATTAGCATAACCCATAAAAACAGTAGTCAGATAAAAGTCAAAATAAAAAAGAGCATAAAACAGCAGTTCTTAGAGGAATCAGGCCTGTAAAAAAGCAACTAAAAGATGTATAAAAGATGTTAAAAAGGCCATGAAGTCAGAAGGCTTGGTTAAACAGCAAGGTCTTCAGGCCTCGCCAAAATGTCTCAAGAGAGGGAGCCATTCTCAAGTCAAGGGAAAGGGAGTTCCATAACATTGGTGCCACTACTGAGAAGGCCCTGTTTCTTGCCGCCACCCCACGTACCTCCTTAGGCGGCGGCACTTGTAAAAAGGCCTTCTCTGATGACCTGAGAAGACGAGCCGGACTGTATGGGAGTAGGCGATCTCTAAGATATCCTGGCCCAGAGCAGTATAGGGCTTTAAAGGTCAAAACCAGCACCTTGAATTGGGCCCGGAAACGAATGGGCAGCCAATGTAGCCCCCGGAGAAGCAGACTGACAGAGTCAAACCGCCTAGCTCCAGTGACCACATGGGCCGCCGCATTCTTCACTAATTGCAGTTTCTGAACCGTCTTCAGGGGCAGCCCCACATAAAGTGCGTTACAATAATCTAACCTTGATGTCACCGTAGCATGGATCACCGTGGCCAGGTCTGCACGATCCAAGTACAGACGCAGCTGGCGCACCAGCCAAACCTGAGCGAAGGCCCCCCTAGCCACAGCCGCCACCTGGGAATCCAGGAGCAGCTGCGAGTCCAGGTGGGCCCCCAAGCTGCGGACCTGCTCCTTCAGAGGGAGTGCAACCCCATTCAGAGCAGGACGATAGTCCAGCACCCGAGCTGTGGATTTCCAAACCAAGAGCACCTCTGTCTTATCCGGATTTAATTTTAGCTTGTTCACCCACATCCAGTCCCTAACCGCCTCCAGACAGCGATCCAGGACCCCAACCGCCTCCTCAGAATCAGGGGGAAAGGAGAGATAAAGCTGGGTGTCATCAGCGTACTGGTGGCAACCCACTCCAAACCCCCGGATGACCTCTCCCAGTGGTTTCATGTAGATATTAAATAGCATGGGGGACAGAATTGAACCCTGCGGCACCCCGCATCTCAATGGCCAGGGTGTCGAACAGGCATCCCCCAGCACCACCATCTGGGACCAACCTTCCATGTAGGAGCGGAACCACCGCAAAACAGTGCCTCCAACTCCCAGCTCGGCCAGTCGGCCCAGAAGGATACCATGATCGATGGTATCGAAAGCCGCCAAGAGGTCCAGCAGGAACAACAGGGACGCACTCCTCCTGTCCATTCCCTGGCGTAGGTCATCCAACAAGGCAACCAAGGCTGTTTCCATCCCAAAGCCCGGCCTGAAACCAGATTGAAAAGGATCCAGATAATCCGCTTCATCCAAGACCCTCTGGAGTTGAGCCGCCACCACCCGCTCAATTACCTTGCCCAGAAACGGGATGTTGGAGACTGGCCGATAGTTGTTCAACACAGTGGAATCCAGGGAGGGCTTCTTCAGGAGGGGGTGAACCACCGCCCACTTCAAAGCAAGTGGCAACGTTCCCTCCCCCAAAGAAGAGTTGACCACCCTCCCCGTCCACTCAGCCAGTCCACCCCGGGCAGCTCTTATCAGCCAAGCTGGGCAAGGGTCAAACAGGCAGGCAGACGGCCTCACACTCCAAAGGAGTCTGTCCACATCCTCAGGCTGCACAAGCTGAAAAGAATCCCACAACACTGGACAAGCAGTTGCCAGGGCGACATCATCAGACATTGTCAATGTGGCATCCAAGCTGCAATGAATACAATCGATTTTATCTGCAAAATGTTGCTCAAACACAGCGGCTGACCGTGTATTCTTCCTGGTCCACTGGCGGGGCCTGATGGAGGAGGCCCCGCACCACACGGAACAGCTCTGCTGGATGGCTATCAGCAGATGCAATGGTAGCAGAGAAGAATTATTTCTTCGCTGCTACCACTGCCATGGAGTAGGCTCTATAATGAGCTCTACTCCATGTCCAATCGGATTCATCATGAGTTTTCTGCCACTGTCGCTCTAGATGCCTGCCCTGCCGCTTCATCATTCGCAGCTCCTCAGTGAACCAAGGAGCCGCTCCGAGTCTGCGACGTGGCAGAGGTCACTCCGGAGCAATCTCATCCACTGCCCTGGACATTTCCCCATTCCAGAGGTCAACCAGGGCCTCAGATGAGGTGCCAGTCTCGGCAGTGGGAAAATCCCCCAGAGCCCTCAGGAATCTATGTCCTATGGGGGGCGGGGCCTGAGGTGGCTGAGTAGCCATGTTTTTCTGAGCTCCTGGAAAGCTCTTGGAAACCACACTATTTCTTCCCAGAATCGCGGGTCTGATGAGATCCGAGGATCAGTGATCAGGAGAGGCCTTGATCCTACAGGTGGTGTACAGTTTCAGAGAAGAAGTGTCCAGCCAGGGACTGTTCTTTCTCCAAGGGAATGTCGGTGATGGTGAGGATTCAATGTTGAAATTAAGCCAAAGGCTCCAAGCAGGGAAGGAAGTTGAAAGAAACAAGTGAGTGTTGTTCCATTGTGTGTGTCTGGCATTAATTGACTGTCTAATTAAGCTTTTGCCCAAGAGAAGGAGAAGGAGGGGCAGGCTTTCCCCCTCCTGGGAAAAGAGGAAGGAGGGGGAGGCTTTCTCTGCTTATTTGTTTGTTGATGTGAGAAGAAGCTTTGGAGGAGATCTGCCGAGCTTGTTATGGAAATATGGAAATATGAGTGCATAACTAACTTTATAAATCTAAAATTTGTTGGATTACAAATTAACCGTCTTGGAATACAATTATTGTTGTTGAGTGTTCAGTTTCGTTTTCCTGTGGAGAGCTTGTGGAGTGCCTGTGGAGAGCAGCTGGAGACCTGCATTTTTTGTTTTGTTTTGCAAAAGTGGTTGATTGTTTACATTCCTTTGATTATCGCTTGGAAAAGAATGCGGTTGACATAGAAACAAATATAAATAACAGAAATAAGAACATCAGGGACATCTAGTGGACTAAAAAAGATATTACAAGGACAAGAATAGGACTTGACAAGTGAAGTAAGAAGAAAGAAGATATAAGAAGGAAGAAAAAGGAGAGAAAGTTAGGCGCTCTTCTGCCCCAGAGTCCAGCTTGGGAAAACTAACACAAGAGGAACTGAAAGGGAAAGAATGAAAGCAGATAATACAAGACAACATAGAGAAATTAGTGGCGATGGGACAGCAACAAACAAATCAATATCTGCGGGTTCAAGCTAGTTTGGATGTGTTAACTACAAAGCTAAATGATCTTAGTGTGCAACTTAAAGAAGTTATATCCAAATCACATTAGAAAAAACAAAGGATTATGGAAAAAGTACTACAAATGGGAAAGTAACAAGAAAATCGATATTTACAAATCCAAATTAACCTGGAAATCTTAACTCAACAGGCAAACGAGTCTAATACGCAACAAACAGGAGAGGATCAACAAAAGGGCAAAGAAATGGAAGATAAATCCAAAACACTGGAGCTAGGACAAAACAAACAATTGGAAGAGACAATGAGATAGCTTGGAAGATAAAGACTCAAAAGTCACCAAACCAGAAAGGAGAAGAAATACTTCGACTAATTGATGCAGATTGGATTGATCAAGTGAAAGAAGAAGAAATACTTCAGCAAACTGACATAGATTGGAATGATCAAGTGAAGGAGATGACTCATCAAGACGTTGATTTAGCAAGAAGAGCGAGTACATTAAACATGATCTGTTAAGAGGAACTCATGTGAAATTTATTAGAAAAAAAAAGATGGAAAGTTAAAGTATAGAGAAGAGAAGAGATTTGGCAGACCTGTGGATATTTAGTTTGGAGACAAGGGAATAGATAAAAAGAAAGACAGTAATGTGTTAATTTTGTATGTTAGAAATTAAAGTTTATTAGATGTCAGTGAGAATTTATATAAGCTTTATAGGTGATAAGTAATATGTATAAAAATTTTAGTTTGATATTAATAGATGTTAGAATTTTTGAGGATAATTTTAATGAATTAGAATTAATTTTAGGTGATTGTTTTGGATGTTTACATATATGTTTATGTATTTAGTCATGAGAATATATTAGTTTTGGATGTTATAGATAGAGAAATGATATATGTAATTATTAGGATATTAAAATAGATATTGGATTATGATATTAATTTATGTGAGGATTTTATATGTTAGATATTGGAAAGACGAAGATCCCAATGAAAGATGAATTAATAGAGAAAATAATGTATGTGGTGGAAATGAACAGATTTTTAGAGAGCTTGGATCAACAGTGAAACCGATATAGATTGAGTAATGAAATATGTTTGGTTGAAAATAAAGTTGTAGAAGTATAAGATAGGGCATTTAGATGATATGTTAATATATGATATACGTATTATATATGATATGATAGATAAAAGATATTAAGAGGCTAACGTAGAAGAGGAACTGGATTAGGAAATATCTAATGATTTATTAGTTATAGTGATGTGTGATATCTTGCACCCTCTAATATTGTGTTTGTCTTGTATGTATTGTATTATATGTTATGTGTGTTTGTCGTTTTTGGAAAAAATTAAAAAAAAAAAAGGAATCTATGTCCCTGTGCATGTTACAACCAAGAAACAGTTTAGCAAAAGAGTCAGAAAGGTTGTTTTCAAGGCATCAACCAAAATTTGGAACAGTATTCCAAATCACCAAATATTAGATGGCCTTTTTATCAACAGGGAGTTGCAGTCTTTGCTTATAAATTGTGGGCCCAATCCTAACCAACTTTCCAGCACCTGTGTAGCTGCAGTGCAGCCCTGAGATGGCAATAAAGGTTCTGTTACGTTGAGGAGTGACTCCTCATCCACAGAAGAATGCAGTGTACGTCCCTTTGTCATGACAGCGCTGGCCCTGGAAAGTTGGAGAGGATTGGGCCTTTGTGCCTTGTATTTTTCTATAGTTCAGCAACTTTTGGCCTTACGCACTTTTGTTTGAAACACAAATGATTACTTCAGTCAATATAAGGGGCAACCCAGCCATGAGGCCAACTGAAACAGTCACTTTGATCAGCAGACTGGGGAGGTGGGAAGACTGCATAAGTTTTGTCTTCACAGACATCATTTTATAGACTAGCTGCACTTATAAACAAGGAACTAATGCAGACAGTGTCCTGTTTTGTAATGACTAAAAAACTATGGTAATATCACAGAAGACTGTGGAACAGTAGTTGAGCAAGATGGCAGCAAACAAGTACTACAAAGTGCTGAGTCGGAAGAAGAAAGTTCATATATAGACCATACGGCCAATGATTAATAGCTATTAATGCAGAGACGTCTTGTAGCATGGTGGGAAGCTTTCCAACATTATCTTTGGGCAAGAATTCCAATAAAAAAGTGGTTAATAGGGTAGAAGAATGTTTGCAATCCAATCTACTTGGTGAAGTTCTGAGTCTTTTGTCAATGTTTGCAGTTGAGCAAGATCAATACTTTTATCTAAAAAGTCCTCCTTGCTTGTCATTCTTTATTAAACTTCCCCAGAATAACCACTGTAGAAATTCATGTGACACTATTCAGTTAATTAGGTGGAAGACAATATTAAAATGTATTGAATGGAAAGGATGATACTGAGCAAGGTAGATTGCTCCTCCCGTGGACTTCTCGTGTTTAAAATTCTATGAAAGTGCAAAAGTTAATTGTCATTGATAGGAACATTGCTCTATGCATACTCGAGTTTTAAATACAAAATTTCAATTCTGTTAAGAAAGATTTATAATAAAAATGGAAGAGAATAGAAAACAAACCAGGCAAATATTTGGATATTTTTATTACAGTTCCCTTGGGAAAATTTTATTACCCAAGGCCATTGGGGCCCCTCTTCATATAGCATGTACAGCCAAGGACAAAGAGAAAAAAAAAAAAATCTCTCCTTACCACAATCACCACCACTGTCCCAGCCTGGTAAGTTTTTAATAAAGAAAAGGGAGAAACAGGGCTGGAAATTGGTAATTCCCAGGAATTCACCAAAGTATTTAGGTACCTTTAATGCTTTCCTCTCTCCTTTTGTGGTAGGCATTATAAATCTTTGGGCACAATCCTAACCCCTTATGTCAGTGCTTTCCAGCACTGACATAAGGGCAATGCAGCTCTGAGGTAAGGAAACAAACATTCCCTTACTTTGAGGGGGCCTCCGTGAGTGACACCCAACTGCAGGATGCAGCACACATCCCATTGGGACTCCTATGCCAGTGCTGGAAAGTACTGACATAAGGGGTTAGGACTGTGCCCTCAGGAGTTTATTTTCTAAGCCCAGCCTTGGTGAATTTTGGTACCATCTCTAGTGGAGGAATTTTGTTTCTAACCTATATTCCTATTCCCCAAAGTGCAAACTACGGGGCTTCTTATCTAGTGCATGCTAGTTCAAACTAGTAGTGAAATGAGAATTTAGCACTGGTTGCAGGTGAACTTCGTACCTGCAAATTATTCCGTTATCAGAGCTCCTGGTAAGGCTGGCCCATCCAGGTGAGACTGACTGAGGTGGTTGCCTCAAGCCACAGACTGTTGAAGGACATCCAACTGTATCTGCCCACTCATATCCACTGTTCCTCTCCCCACTCTCATGGTTAGAAAAAAAAAAAAAGACTTCTATCCAACCACTATCTTCAACAGTTCTTTTTTACTGCGTCCCCATCTTTCTTTTTTCAACCCAGGGAGTGGGAGGAACAGAGGCTGGCACATCAGATATGAGGGAGCAGCATTTGTCATCAGCCTCAGGAACCAGGAGACTTAACCAGGTCTTAAAAATAGGTAACGGAGAGCCCAATCCTATCCAACTTTCCAGCACTGTTGCAGCCAAGCCAATGGGGCATATGCAGCATCCTGCAGTGCGGGGGGGGGGGGGGCAGTCACAGACACCTTCTCAAGGTAAGAGAACATTTGTTCCCTTATCTTGGAGTTGCAATGGTGCTGGAAAGTTGGTTAGGAACGACTGAACCAGCAACGTCATTTAAGACAGCACAAAATGATAGAGCACCAGTACAATGTCACTGGCCATTCCAGAACTCAACATTTTTATTGAAGGATTTGCGTATAAGCAGTCCCAGAGTCAGGACTGAAGGAAGAGCGAGAAAACTTTCTATTCATTTTAATCCAGAGTGGAAACATAAGAACAGCCCCCACTGGATCAGGCCATAGGCCCATCTAGTCCAGCTTCCTGTATCTCACAGCGGCCCACCAAATGCCCCAGGGAGCACACCAGAAAACAAGAGACCTGCATCCTGGTGCCCTCCCTTGCATCTGGCATTCCGACATAGCCCATTTCTAAAATCAGGAGGTTGCACATACACATCATGGCTTGTAACCTGTAATGGATTTTTCCTCCAGAAACTTGTCCAATCCCCTTTTAAAGGCGTCTAGGCTAGACGCCAGCACCACATCCTGTGGCAAGGAGTTCCACAGACCGACCACACGCTGAGTAAAGAAATATTTTCTTTTGTCTGTCCTAACCCGCCCAACACTCAATTTTAGTGGATGTCCCCTGGTTCTGGTGTTATGTGAGAGTGTAAACAGCATCGCTCTATCCACTCTGTCCATCCCCTGCATAATTTTGTATATCTCAATCATGTCCCCCCTCAGGCACCTCTTTTCTAGGCTGAAGAGGCCCAAACACCGTAGCCTTTCCTCATAAGGAAGGTGCCCCAGCCCAGCAATCATCTTAGTCACTCTCTTTTGCACCTTTTCCATTTCCACTATGTCCTTTTTGAGATGTGGCGACCAGAACTGGACACAATACTCCAGGTGTGGCCTTACCATCGATTTGTACAACGGCATTATAATATTAGCCGTTTTGTTCTCAATACCTTTTCTAATTATCCCAAGCATAGAATTGGCCCTCTTTACTGCCGCCGCACATTGGGTTGACACTTTCATCGACCTGTCCACCACCACCCCAAGATCTCTCTCCTGATCTGTCACAGGCAGCTCAGAACCCATTAGCCTATATGTGTTTTGATTTTTTGCCCCAATGTGCATGACTTTACACTTAAATAGAGGTTTTCCCACTGAATTTGGAAATGGGTAGGCCACAAATATTAGCACAATGAGTTCCTCTAACAATACTTAAGCCTGCTATTTTAACAATGTTGAATCTTCAATATAAACTTCAAATGTCAAGTCTTTGTATAAATAGAACCACAGGTATGGAGACTCATGAGAGCCTGCAGCAACAGCAAAGACTGAAGACCAGAAGAGCTTGCACAGGTATCCAGCCTTTCTCTCAAAAAGGTGGAAAAGGATCCTACTGGGAGTAGTGATAGGATTATTATGTGTCCATGGGGCATTAAAAAACTCACCAAAAGGGATATGAAAAATGCTGTCTACTCCATGGGGAAACACTTTGTGCACTCTTTTGTAACTGTCTACAACCTGTAAGAGCCATGAATAGAGTCTGAAAACTAGAAAATGAACATTTGTCCTCTAGGGAGGTTTGGAATGTTTGTTATATGGTTTAATCAAAAGTGAAAATGCAGCTAAACATTTATACATTGTTTGAAATACCAAGCATATTTCATTGGGGAGGGGATAACAACAAGCTCTAGGTTGTAATCTTAGATATATCGAAATAAAAATGCAGGATTGAAAAAAAAAATCTGGAGAGCTCCATTGTAATTGATAAGCATTGTAATTGTGTTCTGAAAATCAACCATAACCAAGTATTATGAAGCAGTATTATTACCCCAGTTAACTTGTGGTTCTGTTGTGTGATGGAATTGTCTCCCCAAATGTGTACCTTGCCTCACTATATACTTAATCTTCCTCAGAGCAATTTGTCAAACACTTTCCTGAACTGATAATAAAAATCTAGCCAGGAGCTCAAGTTGTCAGTGAATTAATTCTTCCTTCCACCCACCCCTTCCTTCCCCACCACTGTATCTTCACTGCTTCTGCCTTTTCCCACTAAAGCAGGAAGATAAAGTGGAATATGCCGTTTGTGGGAAGAGTGGTGGCCTAGGACATCTCCCAGGAGACTTTCTAGGTCACTCTGCCTCCCTATACACTCTTATAGTCACAACTTCATGCTTTTACATCTAGTTTCAATGGGAGGCAGTGACCAGTGATTGGGAGACCAGTGATTTTTCAGCCTTTTCCATCTCATGGCACACTGGCAAGATACTAAAATGGTCAAGGCACACTACCAGTTTTTTGACATTTGACAAGGCTAGCTATCAAGGCTATCAGGGAGAGTTTGAGCTGCAGTAAGTGTGAATGGGGGCAGGGGGAAAGGCAGCAGTATGATTCACTGGATCACGCCGCTTTGGAGGGGCATAGGGGCTTGCTGCCCCTTACCAGAGCAGCAGCCTCCCGGGGGGTGCGGGGAGCTCCTGCGCCAGCCTCCACAGGGCTCCCAACACTGCAGAGACCTCAAAATTGCGACCGTGACTACTTCTGGTTTTGCATTTGTGAAACCGGAAGTGGTTGCAATCCTGACATTTTTACTGACCTTGCAGCATGGGGAGCCCTGCAGAAGCTGGTGTGGGGCTCCCTGCACCCACGGGAGGCTGCTGCAGACTCTGGTAAGTGCCAGCAAGCCCCTGCACTCCTCCAAAGCAGCACATTCTATCAGATTGCATCACTGCCTTCCCCCCCTCCCTGCATCTTAAGGGGGCAGAGGCCAGGGCTCACTGGTTGGGGCATTGCAACGCCCCTGTTTGAGAACCACTGGACAAGGCACACTGTGCTGCCAGTGGGGAACTCACATCCTCCAATGGCCCTACTAATAAATTCCGCTCTCCCAAATTCCCACAGCACACCTGGGGACCATTCACAGCAAACCAATGTACTACGGCACAGTGGTTGAAAATGGCTGCTCTAGACTGATTGAGAGAGGTTGCAGGTGGGCAGAGGGTATGTGTGGAGTCCATATCACCAGTCTATTTCCTAAGATGGCCACTTCATCTGACCTTATCAGTGGTCCACCCATGATTTTGCAGCAACTTCATTTCAACGAAGTAAGACAGTAACAAAAGTGGACAAAATGCATAGCATCATCGTAAGTAGAGAAAAGAAATAATGCAATGTTGTGTTCACTTGCTTAAGATTAGGGTTATTTTTTTTTCTGGTAATGGGCCCTGCTGGAGACAGAATCCATTAGAGGCTCAATCCATCTTACCTAATATGCCTATTCTTATGTTAATTGCGTGAAACCTATATTCATTCCTTTTTCCTACCGTGAAATTCTTTTGTGTTTTTTTTCCATTGTTTTTTGCAGTCATGTATCTGTAATGAAATAGCTTTTTTAAAAAAATATAATAAATGGCAACATGAGGATTTTTTAGGGGTGGTTAATGCTCTTACTTAATTCATTTCTGAATAAGGCAACATGTGATCTCTATTTATCATCATGGATGAAAAAAAAAACAACCATAAAGAGCCAGCTGAATTTCACAAAGAGATTTTAAGCTAATGCAACTGATCTGTCGAGCAGGGATGATGCTAAATTTCCTGACCAAATAACATTCTTTACTACATAAAGTAGCATCATGCAGTTTCAATGGGAAGTTCCTTCAGATCACAGTCATAGTGACCTTTAACAACCTACAACCTCTCACATAGAGAAGAAGCAGTTGTGAATATCAGCAATCTGTTACCAATCATAGATAGACCATTCAAGTTATCAACTTTGGAGAAACTGATATTTATACATCAGCTTTGTTTCCATTCGGACAATCAAAATGTATTTCATCCCTAAATGTTTAAACACTACAGTAGAGCCTGTTTATCCATGGATTTTATATCTGCCGATCAATGTGGGTTCGCCAGATTAGCCAGACTTGGCCCAATCTGAACCCTCTGAAGGCAACTGGAGCTGTGGTCTGATCGCCTCCAAAGGGCGTTCTGAAGGCCACAGAGCCTGCATGTCTGCTCGCAGCCTCTACTGAAAATGGCCCCATAGTGCTAAAAAATGCTTCTTCCCATTTCCCTTTTAAGGCATTCTGAGACCCACTGTAAAATATTTTTACTTTCCTCTCCTAGGTTGCCTGATTGTCTGCCCCACCATAGCATGCAGTGCTATGTTCTGGTAGTGTGGCTGCATAGTGTAAACTGGTCAGGGATAAGACTGGGCCATTAGTCTCTCCCACTAAATGATCCCTATTAACCAACATCCCAAGCCTCTGAGTTGAAATCAATGAGACAGAGTGATTTACCTTGTATTCAGATTTCTTGATAGATCAGTTAAGGGGGTTTGTTCAATGTAGGCCTGAGGAGATGATCTCAGGCTTCCCCTAAACCAGTGGAAAATATATCCTGATAAAATAAAACCTTACAATCTCCTCTCTCTCTCACCCACACTCACACACAGACACAGTTAGGTATGCTTTCACTTCTGATTCATGTATACTGCGCTACAGGGGTTGCGGTGCTAGATGCCAAGACCAAGTGATCTCCTGGGTAGAAAGTGGGGCACAAAAGATGTAAAAAGGCTTTGAAGGAAACCCAGAATTAAGCTGCAGCCATAATTGTTCATGTAGGGAAGCAGGACAAGAAAGCCAGAGCTGTTTTCCTGGGAGAAGGCACCTTAAGGCAGCCCATAAGTAGGGTTACCAGATACAAAGTGGGACAGAGTGCCTATACCTTTAACCTTAGTATAGAAGGGGGAATTTTGGCAGGTACAGCTTTTTCAACCCTTCCATGTTGAGCCGCACCTGCCAAAATTCCCCCTTCTATACAATGAATAGAGGTATCTTTGTCCCACTTTTTATCCCACTTTTGTCCCACTTTTTATCTGGTGACCCTACTTTTGCATTCCAGTAACATAGCTAGAGAGGTACAAAATAGTAAGTAGTGCAGGGTCCTGAATGCAAGTTTATGCAGCCCCTCCCACTCACCCTCGCAGCCATTCAGGCAGCAACAGCAAGTGCAGAGCTGCTTACATTCACATTTGGGAGCCAGCACTATTTACCATTTTGCACCGCTCTAGCTATGCTACTGATGCCCACTTGAGCCACACTGAAGCTGCAATCATATCCAAACTTACCTGGAAGTAAGCCCAATTGACTGTAATTGGACTTACTTCTGAGTAGACATGCATCAGTTTGTGCTCTGAACAGAGTAGGATTTCTGAGTAAAATGAATGAATTTGTGTGGTGCAGAGCTTATTCTGCTGAATGATGGGAACCACTGTATCCCATATCCTGGGTTTTAGTAACCATTTTCATAAGACAGAGTTGTTGGCTTTTGCTCTAGGTCATTTATCAGATGATTTCTTCTTGCCCATATTCTCTTTCCCTTTGTAATTTGTAGCATTGCCCAAGAGAACAAAGGCAAAGACAGAAGAAAATGGCTGCAGTTATTGATGATGTACTAATTTATTTAGCACACAGAATGTAGATTGGCAATGATGATCTGCTTCCAATCGCACATTAATCTGTCATGAAGGCAGGAGGTCTGTTGTTGGCCTCAGTTTGATATATTTTTTGTTCAGCTTGGTTCTTGCTTTCCAACAGAGTTAAGTAATGTAAAACACTAGAGAACATAGGTTGTGTTAGAGCATGGCGGATATGATGTAACTATACTATAATAGCACAATCCTAAGCATTACTATTGAAAGGCAAATTTCACTGTATTTAATGGGATTTACTTCTAGGCTGCAATCCCATACATGTTTACATGGGAATAAGTTCCATTGAACTTGATAGGACTTAATTTTGAGTAGACATGCATAGGATTGTGCTGTAGGAATGCACTATGCAGTAGTATGCCAAGGCTGTGATCCAACATTTACTTGAGTGCAGATACAGGCAATGGTGTCGCTAGGAAGGTGCGGGGGGTGCAGGCTGCACCAGGTGACGTGCCGGGGTGACATGCTAAAATTGTGGCATTAGGAGCTACCCTGTCAGGCCATACACCGTTGGATGCGGAATGTCCAGCAGAACGCAATGCAAGAAACAGAATTGAAATCGCTCCTTTTGTTCAAAAGTTATGGCCAAAAAACTGGAAAGAAAAAATGCATGGATCCCTATGGAAAGTGAAAGTGAGCTGTATCGCGCGTTTACTCGCGAGTAGGCGTACTTGCCATAGTCCGTTGGAAAGGGCAGACTGAGAGGAATCCAATGACACCTGAATGGTCCCGATCCAATGAATACAGCCCCAAAAAGACACCCGAGAAGGAGGTTACCCCTCCCAGCCTCACCCTATCGAACCCAAAACGAAGCCATGTGGCTGTGTTTACTTGTGAGTAGGCGAACTTGCCTCAGTCCATCGGAAAGGGCAGGTAGAGAGGACTCCAAGGACATCAGAATGGTCCTGATCCAATGAATGCAGCCCCCCAAAACACCCGAGAAGTAGGTCTTTCCCTCCCAGTCTATGGAGCCCTATGGAAAGCAAAGCAACCTCATGATCATGTTTACTCATGAGTAGGCAGACATGCCTTGGCTGGTGGTCGGGCCAGGCAAAGGGGAATGTGAGGACACTAGAATGGTCCCAATTCGATGGAGCTGGAGTGCAACAGATGCTCCAGAAGGCAGCGTCCCTCCCCCCCCACTAAAAAGGACAAAAAGGGGCTTGAACTGGTAAGGGGAACGTTTTCTATTTTGCACTTGCAAAGCCAGGTGGATCTTTATATTGATGTGCTTGAAATAGAAGAACGTTAAACTGGGCACTGGGGAGGGCTGGAAATCTCACGGATTCTTTTTTGGGGGGTGTTATTCCAGGCAGACTACAGAGTAAGCTCCATTGACCACTATGGGACTTACTTCTGAGTAGACATGCATAGGCTTGAGCTCACAGGCTGCAATTCTACCCACAATTTCCTGAGAGTAAGCCCCATTGACCACTATGGGACTTACTTCAGAGTAGATTCACTTGGTGGAACAGGACTGGCTACCCCTTATTTAACTATTTCTTTTATTTTAATTTAATTATTTATAATTATTTATTTTAATTTGCTTGATGATGTCACTTCTGGCCATGACATCGCTTCCAATGGGTTCTGGATAGATTGTCATTCTAAAAAGTGGGTCCTGGTGCTAAAAGTTTGAGAATTGCTGCAATAAGTTGTTAGTAAGTTGACACAGGGGTGTGTGTGTGAGACTCTACAAGTTTTCAAAATCACTAAAATCAGAATTTGGAGGAATAATCCCATCATGTTATATGTCAATCAATGTGTAATTTCATGCAGAGTGCAATGAATCAAACCACATTGAAATATCTGTGTTCTAACAAAAGGTACAGCCAAAAAAACAGTGGGGGCAGGTTGATGGAACATCACCACGCCCACCACCCGCCCACTGCATAGAGTGATGCACAGACCTCCCGCACTGGGTGACGCAAATCCTAGTGACACCACTGGATACAGGGGGCCCCCATATCTGTGGAATGAGACTTACTCCAAAGAAAGTGTGTATAAGATGCATTCTGAGAGCATTCCCAGCAGCCATTTTTCCTCCAAGGAAATGATGCTACAACATACATTCTGGAGAAACAAAAATGGCTTTCTATTTTATTAGTACACATCAGGTTTATATGTTTTTATTTCTGAGTAAAACACACAGGGGAACTTAGGAAAATATATTTCAAAAAGTCAAATTCAAAGATGCAGAGATCCAAATGATGTTGTGATCAGAGCCTTGGATTGGAGAGACTAAAATCCAACTAGAATCATTCATAGCCATGAGTTTACCTTATTAGGACATTGGCCCTGTCTGACATGTCACCAAAGCTTACTGCATTCGGACTGCAATCCTATATGGCAGTGGTTCCCAAACTGGTGAGTTGTGACCCACCGGAGGAACCAGAAACAGGGCATACCTCCTTAAGGGGAGTGGTCCTTACTCAATGGTAGCCACAGAGCTGCGGAGAGCCATAGTGCTGCTGCCGCCAAGGGGCTTATTTCTTACCTTGTGGGCACAGAACTGCATGGCACTGCATGGTAGAGCAATACTCTTTAGTGCTACAAAGAAAATCAGAAAGAATAGGCTGTTGCAATCCTTCCCCTTGTCCTCAAGCCATTCCATTTCCCTTTCTAACGCCAGTGACATGTGGTTCAGAGCAGAAGGTGAGGCAAAACCACCCCACCAAAGTTCTTTGAAAAGTCCACCGCCACCACTGATGTGTTCACGCAAACACAACCCATGCACTCCAGCTGCTCAGAGCCTGAGGGGTGGTGTTTGTACACTCTAACAGCAGCAGTGACACTTTTTGAAGAACTCAGGTGGGAACTCAGGCTGCCTCGCATTCCACCCCCCACCTTACGTCGCTGCTTAATGCTCCCTCTGCTTCTATCCAACATTCTCCAAAGTAAATTATTTTATTTTGGAGTAAAAGTATGTCTCTATCCAGTCTTGAGCATGTGGACTGCCAAATTAGGCACTGTTAACTTTGTGGGCAGTGAGATATACCCTACTTTGGTAGCAGTTTGGTAGCACATTGAATTCCTCTATTCCTGAGCAGTCATTTTAACAGTCTTAATTTGTTGTGGATGCAATAGGATCCCTTAACCCTGGTATACAGGTCCAACCTATTTATACATGGATTTTTTATACACAAATTTGACTCAGTACAAATGGCCCTTGCAAATGAGAAAGAATGTGCTGATCCCTGGAGAAGGGGAAAAATGCGCCCCTTAAAAATCAGTTTTAAGAACTGAACAGTCCTTTAACAACAGCCTCCTTAATGAGAGAGAGAGAGAGAGAGGGCAGCAGGCTAACAATCCATCAATCCTCCTCTCTCCTACGGACCCCTCCCTTCCCCTAGCATGTGAAAGAAAGGTGATCATTTTGCATTGGTGAAGGGAGGGGCTGAGTGAAGTGCTGATGGATTGTCTTCTTAATGACTCTTATCTTAGAGTCAAAAGGTCAGCAAGGCTGTTTTTCAATCACTGGAGTAAAGAAACTGTTTTTTAAATTGATTTGCTGTAGTGCATTTTTTTTTAATCCACATGAGCGCTTGGAACCGAACAATTCGTCTCAGCCTGTAGTTACAAAAGTTACTAAGGTCCTAATCCTAACCAAATACTCCCACAGATGCAAGAATGCCAAGCAGGTGCACACTGCACCCAATGGTGGGGGACCAATGGCAGAGGGCTTCCATCCCCTTATCATGGGGAAAGCCTCTGCTTTTCCTATGGGTCTCCTATTTTGCTGGAGTAGAACTGAGGAGAGTGAGGGAGTTGGAAAGAGAGAGGGAAGAGGGGATAGAATGTTGCCACATGCAAGTACTGCCAACCCTCCCCTGTCCCACCCCATGCCACCTTCTTCCCCTCTCAGAAATGCCCCTGTCCTTTTCACTCCTTTCCCTGTCCCTTTTCCTAGAGCTGGTGGGCAGTGATGCTGGCAAGTGTGCATGGCAGTCAGCTATTGGTGGCCTTGCTCACTGGCACTGTCAGTTGTGCAATGCACAAATTGCAGGATGCACACTGGATCCAGACACTTCTCCGCACTGGATCCAGGCACTTCTGCCTGGATCCTGACTGTTCTGCCAGTGGAACACACATTCTACTGGGGGGGGGGGGTGTGTTCAAATATGAAATTGCTCTGTGTGTTTATTTTTACTGAGTGTCTTCATTTCAGCAGCCATAGTGGATATAATGACGAGACTGTCCACCCAACAAGGAAATGACCTTTCATAGACGTTAACCAAACAGCAATCCAATTGTGAAGCTTTCAAGGCATTTTGATTCCACTGACAATAGAAAGGTCCTGATCTGGGGGGAAAAAAAAATTCCCTTTTGTGCTAACAACTCATTGTAAAGCTCCTGGGGTGCAGCTTATCCAAGCCTGTATTTCTTTTCCTGAGGTGTAATAAAAGATTATGAGCACCAACAACTTTTCTACTATAACCTTTTTCCATGGTATTTGCAAAGGTTTTGCAAATATCCCCAGATATAACCAGTGCTGCTGAATATTTCATAATTTGGAGATCTAGAGAAATATTGACTCTGTTCATATATCCTATCAAATTCTTGGTTAGGATGGAGTTTGCTTGTCAAATTGCAAACTGAGGAAGAGGAAGAGGCTTTATCAAATAAGATTTAGAACTGCCAGTCCATTCAGGATTGGCTCCAGGAACTGACTGGCATTGCTTCATCCTAAGTCTTAGAGAAAATAAAGGAAAAGTGTCCAGCATTACACTGTCCCTAGGGATGCCTGCAAAATTCTCAGATTTTGGAGTTCTAAGTGGTTTAGGGCCCAATCCTATCCAATTTTCCAGTGCCTGTGCAGCTGTGCCAATGGGTGTGCCCTGCATCCTATGGTGGGAAGCAGTTGTGGAAACCTCCTAAAGGTATGGGAACATTTGTTCCCTTACCTTGGGGCTGCAGTGTGGCTGCACTGGTGCTGGAAAGTTGGATAGGATTGGGCCCCTAGTTTCTTTGTGTTGATAACATACCAACATCTAACAACCAAGTTTGATATGATTCTACACACTGTTGGATCAAAGTTTTTTTTCCCCCTTGTATGGTGTTTAGTTATTATTGTTGTTGTTGTTGTTAAGAATACTTATATACTGGGTTCTCAAAAACAACTAAAAAATTGTTCACAAAGTGATTTAGCTAAATAAATAATAGTGCCAGCTCCAGTGATGGCATCTGGCCTGGATGCCTTTAAAAGGGGATTGGATAAGTTTCTGGAGGAAAAATCCATTACTGGTTACAAGCCATGATGTGTATGTGCAACCTCTTGATTTTAGAAATGGGCTAAGTCAGAATGCCAGATGCAAGGGAGGGCACCAGGATGAGGTCTCTTGTAATCTGGTGTGCTCCCTGGGGCATTTGGTGGGCCGCTGTGAGATACAGGAAGCTGGACTAGATGGGCCTATGGCCTGATCCAGTGGGGCTGTTCTTATGTTCTTAAAAGGGCTCACCATCTATTCTAAAAGGATAATGAAAAAAACACCTGGCAACTGTGCTGGGTTGAACAGGGGTAGTTGCTTTCCCCTGTTAATTATAAGAGGAATGCCAATTTTAAAAGTGCCCCTTTGCCTAGTTAACAGTGTCTTGTTTGAGCAGTTACGAAGCATATAATGATGAGACTGTCCACGTACAATGGAAATGACCTTTCATAGAAGTTATCTGAACAGCAATCTAAGGGTGATGCTTCAGAGGTATGTTGATTCCATTGATACTAGAGGGATCCTGCTCTGAAAATTCCCTTTTGTACTAAGAAGTCATTGTAAAGCTCCTGGGGTGTAGCTTACCTAAATCATTCCATTTCTTGAGGTGCAATAAAAGATTATGGGCAATAGTGAGCACTGTTTGTGAGCACAACTTTTCCACTGTTAGCCTTTTTCATGATGCTTGCAAAGGTTTTGCAAATATCCCCACATACAACTAGTGCTGCTGAATATATTTCATAATTTGAAGGTCCAGAGAAATATTGACTCTATTCTTATATCTAGCTAGCAGGGATTATTATTGTCCACACATGCTAATGAAGACAGAAGACTCTGGTACTTAATGAAATAAAAGGCCACAACTTTAATGAATCAAAAGATCTGCAATAATTTAATGAGTTCATAAGCCTCAGCTGGTGTGGGTAACTATCTTAAAGATTTTCTCCACCACCTGCATCCCAGCCTTTTAGGACAAGGCTACCTTGATTCCATTCCTGTGGTCATTATTGTCCATCACTATGGCATTTCCTAGACACATTTTCTAAGGTTCCTTGAGGGATCCTGGACACTTAACCACCACTTCCCAATGTAGCTTCCTCAAGAAGCTCCACTTTGTTTTTCCTGAGTCCTATAACCTTGAGGGTCAGTCCAAGGATACCCCTTCACCAAACATTGCCATGGGTAGGGTGGATCTTGGGCAAATCTAGGTCACCGGGTTAAAAAAAGTATCTTACTCAGTCCCTTCACAGCAACCAGCACAACCTGTACCACTTCTTGGAAATTCCAGAGACAAGGAGAAAGATAGTGGGGTTTCAAACTCCCCAGCTCTTTCTCCCACTGGCCAGTAGATGCATGCACAGGATGCTATAGGAGGAACCCTAGTTCCTATCATATGACAGTGACCAACGTCTGGAGCCCCTAACATCCTATTTCATGCAGATGGCAAACCTGTGCCCCCAGACATTTAAGCAGGATAATGTGCAGGAGCATATGTGCACATCAGTAAAACAGTGCACAAAAGCATGTTGGCCATCATAAATACAGTCATATAAAGACAGCTTTTGTGCAGTGTTTTATCGATGTATGTGTGAAAATAGAGTGGTGAAAGGACTGACAGGTGGAGACCATTGGGGCACACTCTACATGCTCCAAAGATAGAAATTCTAGTGAAATTGGAATTTAAGAGGAAGTGAACACAAGGCAGTACAAACTGTGAAAAAAACAACAAAGGAATAGAACTGAGGAATTCTCTTATTCTGTTTACACCACACTTGCTCATCCTCTACAACCGCTACAGTCATCCTTTCAAAGCAGAAGGTTCTTGTTTGCTCAACATGATCTCCTCTGGTTAGACAAATACAGCAGCTACCTGAGCAAATAAGAACCTTCTGCTGTCCAAACCTAGCTAGTGCTTTTATGAAGGATGGATTGGAGTGGAGCAGCCATGACAGCAGCTTTCCTTTCTCCTCTCTGAGAGCAGAACAAGGCAATAATAATAAGCTGTCAGCTCCCAATTTTTTCCTGCTGATAGATTGGGCTGCAGACTACCTTTCTTCACAATTCCAACAAGCAGAAGAGACTGATTATCCATATGTTTGAGGAACTGAACCAGATCTAAGTCAACCAAAATGTGACAAGGCACATGCTAAAATTTTGATAGCAATTATATCAACTTCAGCTTTGTGAAGAATTAGGCTAATCAAATATTGTCAGCATGTGTTGGGGCTACTCTGAGTGGTGCTGTGGATCAATCACTGCCAGGACCGGTTTCCTCAATAGGAAACTAGGTAAGACCAGTTTCCTCTTTATCTGGCCCTCATGATAATTGGGCTCTCCCAGCACCACCATTAACTGCTCTCAGCTGCTGAGCTTTGAAGTTGCACAAAGGCAGAAGCAGCAAAATTGAAAGGGCAGCACAGAGAGCCCAATTCAGTGGTGGACCTAGAGGGGGGGCAAGAAGGGCAAATGCCCTGGGTGCCAACTCTCCGTGGGCTCCACCGCCCGCCTCATCCCGCCTCCACAACCCAGCAGCTTCACCAGCTTCTTTCACTTAAAAAAAAGCCTCCTCCTGATGAAGGAGGAGGCAGGCCAGAATCGCTGCCAGAGAAGCAGTGATGTGCTGCTTCTCTGGCAATGGTTAATCACCAAACTGGGTGGTCCCCTCTCTCCTTTATAGGAAAAGGCCCTAGAACAGGGTGTCAAACTCATTTCATACAGCAGGCTAAATATCATTCATGATGCCTGCTGAGGGCTGGAAGTGATGATGTCATTTGGCAGAAAATGTCATCATTAAACAGGTCAAAACCAGAAATCAGCACTCTGTTCTTGTGTAGGTACCCATTAGCTGCAAATGACAGAAGATACACAAACCTTGATCATATTTCAAGATACGGGGGAGCCCAATTATCATGTAGGCCACCCTTTCAGCAGTGAGACCTCAGCATTGCTCAGCAGCTGAGAGCCCGAGGGCCAGATAAAAAGCTTCTCCAGGCCACATCCGGCCCCCAGGCCTTATGCTTGACACCCTTGCCCTAGAGCGTCAGTGCACCAGGAGTTGCACAAAGTTGCACATCTCCCAGGGCACAAATGCTCTAGGACTCCCCTTTCCTCTCCTCCTATAAAGGAGGGGCGGGCGGCCTGGTGACTGAGTGCCAGGAGCGGCATGACTCTGAGGGCTGCACCTCCCGTTCAAGTGTTGAAGAGGAGGGCAGTGCTCAGATCAGTAGGGAACTGCGCCAAGAGTGGCTGTGTTCCTGCAGCCACCTGCAGTGGTATCTGAGGGCCACCCCCTCTCTTCCCCTTTAAGGAAAGGTGAGGGGAGGGAGTCGCCCTTCAGAGAGGCTTTGAAGCCATGTGTGCTTCCTCCAATTTTGGAGATGTGTGTTGCTTCTCACACCCTGATGGAGCCTTCCGCACTGCTTGTAAGCGGTGTGATGGGCTCCATGGGAGTGCTTGGCAGTAGTGCTTGGCGGAAGAGACCGAATGAAGCTTCAGAAGGTGAAGTACAGTGGGGGGAAAGGGGCAGTCCAAGAGAGGTGAGAATAGGAGAAGCTGCTGAGGTGCTGGGAGAGGCCAGTTGTCATGCAGGTCACCCTTTCAGTAGCGCCGCTTCTACTGATGCGTCACTTTGTAGAGCGCCTCTCAGCTACTGAGCTGCAAAGTGATACCTCAGCAGAAGCAGTGCTGCTGAAATGGCAACCCACATGATAATCAGGCTCTCTCATATCTTGAAATATGATCAAGATTTGCATATTTTCTCCTTTGTCATTTGCAGCTAATGAATTCCTACATGAAGAAAAAAAAGGTGCTTATTTCTGGTCATCACCAACTTAATGACATCAGTTCCTGCTTAACGCCATCACTTCCAGCCTTCAGCCAGCGCCATGAATGCTATTCAGCCCACTGTATGAAACAAGTTTGACAGCCCTGTTCTAAGAAATAGAAGTTGACAGATCTGAGACACCATAAAGATCATGGGACAGGTTCATGACAGTTATTTCTTTCCTGGTTCTAGCTGAAAAAAGGAAATCCTAACACTGAGAAGTTGTATGATTTGCAACCAGTCATTTACTACTAAGTATCAAGCAGATATGATGTGCCATTGATGAATGCTTGATAAATTTCCAAAGACCCTAGGGCTCCCTAGAAACAACAATACAGTGGTGCCTCGCATGACAAATGCCTCGCACAACGAAAAACGCGCAAGACGAAAGCGTTTTGCGATTTGTTGGTGACTCGCAAGACGAATTTTAATGACCGTGCTTTGCAAGACGAATTTTTTTTTATGCTTCATGCCAGTTTATGCTCACATTCACCCTAAGGAAGGAGGAGGATATTCATGCCAGTTTATGCTCACATTCACCCTAAGGAAGGGGGGATCTTCATGCCAGTTTATGCTCACATTCACCCTAAGGAAGGGGGGGATCTTCATGCCAGTTTATGCTCACATTCACCCTAAGGAAGGGGGAGGATCTTCATGCCAGTTTATGCTCACATTCACCCTAAGGAAGGGGGAGGAAGACAGCAAAGAAAGTGATGTCAGTGATTGTGAGCACATGAGCTTCATAAATTCTGACTCTAGCAATGATGAGTTCTTGGGGTTTCCAGAAAACTAGAGTACTCAAACCTTTAAGTCTCTCCATTTGTTAATGACAGTGATAATGGCTCTTAATGCCACTGTTGACTGCTGTTCACTTTACATGGAGCAAAAAATACGGTATGCCTTTAAAGAGCGCTTAATAAACACTTTGTAAACCAAATTTGACTTTGTTCTGATTTTTTTTTGCCCATAGGAACACATTAATTAAATTTCAATGCATTCCTATGGGAAACCACGCTTCGCAAGACGAAATTTTCGCAATACGAAACGACTCGCAGAACGAATTAAATTCGTCTTGCAAGGCACCGCTATACTTTTATATCATATTTCTGCAGCAATTAATGATTGACAGCTAGTGGCATTTGCTACACCACAGTCTTTGATAAATAACATGCAATAGGTTTTGTAAGATATGTGACAATATTTGATAATATGAAATAAACACTATATTCAAATAAGAAAATCTGAATTTTGAATGTGAAATTTCCCATACAAACTTTGACGACATTGTAAAATTTGCAGATTTTGAATATTTGTGAGTGCTTGTTTCAACTCCACCCATCATCAATAAGTGAATTTCGGTAAGATCTGTCAGTATGATGTCAGTATGAGGTTGGATTCAGAGCTCTGAACATAGTATAGCAACAGCAAACTAGGCTTTGGATAGGTTGTGCCATCTAAACCTCAGTTCCTTAGCTTCAAAACCGATGTAAAAGGAAAGATACGACAGACAGGCAAATACTTTGAGTAATTAAATTGTTCTACATAAATAGTTGCACATTTTTCCCCAGGAATCACAATATTATCCTTTTACACTTTCCCATATGTCAGTCTGGGGCTGTGAAATACAGGTGGAATCCTGGTGTGCTTACAACTTCTTACAGCAGAACCTAAATGGACTACAGTCATTTTACTCTTTGTTTCTTTGTGTGGAAAAATCAATGTGGACCCCCCTCCTGTTTCAGAGTCAGGAAGACAGAGAAGCCCCTTTCTTGTAACATTCTTCATGCTGTTTATAGGATTATCCGGATATTTTTCCTGCGGTTGTGTAAGCTCCACTTTTACCTTATTTCCCATTCCTTTTATCTCCTTTTTCGCTTTACCAAAAAAAAAAAAAATCCATCACTCAGTCAGAAAGTGACTGCAAGAAAAGATAACCTTCTACGCTTGCTTAAAGGTGGTACATGGACTATTTGTTCAACTGATTAAAGCATGAATAAACAATAGTATCTGTTAACAAACATTGATGGTTTCTTGACTTGACCTTGTGAAAATGTTCTGTCATGCACTGAGGACAACTTTAATTTTGCAACAAAGCTGTCTTAAGTGGTGAAACACTTGCTACAGAAAAAACCCTTTAGAAAACATAATTGGAATAGATTCTCTTAAATGAAGTCATATTTTTCTTTGTAAAGGATGTGCTCTTGGCACGTCTTTTTCATTTTGGGATCTAATTCAGTACTTTAGTCACCACAATGGCATGCTGGTAATTTTAGGAATCTAATTAAAACGTTGAAAAGGAAGGAAATGAAGACTTCCTGCAAACTCTAGTTACTTTTCAACTAAAACAAGGGGGAGGGAGAAACAATAGTTTTCCCAAAAGTTGAATGAGAACTGTTATCTATAATGTTACGATCCTAAGAGGGACTGTTGGAGATATAGCTTTTGTAAGGGCGGAAATTTAGATCATTAATATAAATGCAGTAAGTAATTAGAACTTTTTGGCTTTGCTCTTGCTACCCTGTTAGATATATTCTGTATAGGTTTTTTTTTTCCTTTTTGCTTTCTTTTTAGTTTTTTCTTTATGTATTTTAATGTATTTTTTGTATTAAGATTATTGTTTGTTGATTTTCTTTTTAATATCATTATAAATAGAATAACTATATATTATAATGTTACGATCCATATTATAATCCCTGAATCGTAGAACTAATATTTTTGCAACATGTATTTAAAGTTAAACCTTGTTGCATTCATTTTATAATGCTGGCCAGGAAACTCTAACAAGTAGCTTGTATTTTTAAAAAATTATTATTATGTATAATAATAGAAATATACTGATTTTTAACAACATTTCCCAAAGCGGCTTACCTGGCATACAGAACAAGAAACGGGCAGCCCAATCCTGAGCTGCCCGCAGCATCCAGATCCAGCGGCTTCATGGCGGGCTCCCACCGGATCCTGCGCCTCCCCCATGCCCCCGGCCATGCCTCCCCCCTCCCTGGAACTCCTCCCCCGTGCACCCGGCCATGCCCCCACCTCCCGTACTGCAGCCCGGCGATCCGGGGGACCGCCAAGCTGTGGAGCCCGGATGCCCACTGCGCACCAGCCCAGCTCCAACCGGTGCTGGGCTAGTTCTGGCAGGAGCCTGGCGGTAAGCCCCGCAAACGTGCCTTATGGCACGTTTGTGACTGTGGTCCATGGCGCGGAGCTGCACCGCGGACCACAGGATCGGGCTCTAGGTCCTAGAGGGGCTCACAATCTAAAAAAAATAAAATCACAAGGGAGACACAAGCAGCAGCCACTCCGAAGGATGCTCAGCTGGAATTCAGTGGTGCAGCTGCTTCCTCCCTACCATACAAGTGCCACTACTGTGCCTCTTTGCCTAGTTAACAGGAAGCGTGTATATTCAGTTGTAGCAACTGGATATGTTTTCTCATGTATTTTCCCCTTCATCCACTAGCATATGATAATAGATTGCTTTCAGATGCTGAAATCATTTTTACTTTATTACTGATTATTGACTGTAAGTGCATGGAGCCTCTGGCCTTTTGCACCAATAGAGTGCTTAATGGCAGTGTGCCTTTCAGTCCACTGTAAATGGATTCTTTGCAAAGGTCAACAGGCATGTGGATGCGGGAGAACCCGTGGACATTATATATCTGGACGTTCAGAAGGCATTTGACATGGTCCCTCACCAAAGGCTACTGAAAAAAGTCCACAGTCAGGGAATTAGAGGACAGGTCCTCTCCTGGATTGAGACCTGGTTGAAGACCTGGAAACAGAGAGTGGGTGTCAATGGGCAATTTTCACAATGGAGAGAGGTGAGAAGCGGTGTGCCCCAAGGATCTGTCCTGGGACCGGTGCTTTTCAACCTCTTCATAAATGACCTGGAGACAGGGGTGAGCAGTGAGGTGGCAAAGTTTGCAGATGACACCAAATGTTTTTGAGTGGTGAAGACCAGAAGTGATTGTGAGGAGCTCCAGAAGGATCTCTCCAGACTGGCAGAATGAGCAGCAAAATGGCAGATGTAAGTAAGTGTAAGGTCATGCACACTGGGTCAAAAAATCAAAACTTCACATATAGGCTGATGGGTTCTGAGCTGTCTGTGACAGATCAGGAGAGAGATCTCAGGGTGGTGGTGGACAGGTCAATGAAAGTGTCAACCCAATGTGCGGCGGCAGTGAAGAAGGCCAATTCTATGCTTGGGATCATTAGAAAAGGTATTGATAACAAAATGGCTAATATTATAATGCCGTTGTACCAATCTATGGTAAGGCCACACCTGGAGTATTGTGTCCAGTTCTGGTCGCCACATCTCAAAATGTACATAGTGGAAATGGAAAAGGTGCAAAAGACAGCGACTAAGATGATTACTGGACTGGGGCACCTTCCTTATGAGGAAAGGCTACAGCGTTTGGGCTTCTTCAGCCTAGAAAAGAGACGCCCGAGGTGGGACATGATTGAGACATACAAAATTATGCATGGGAAGGATAAAGTGGATAGAGAGATGCTCTTTACACTCTCACATAACACCAGAACCAGGGGACATCCACTAACATTGAGTGTTCGGAGGGTTAGGACAGACAAAAGAAAATATTTCTTTACTCAGTGTGTGGTTGGTCTGTGGAACTCCTTGCTGCAGGATGTGGTGATGGCATCTGGCCTGGAAGCCTTTAAAAGGGGATTGGACAAGTTTCTGGAGGAAAAATCCATTATAAACCATGATGTGTATGTGCAACCTCCTGATATTAGAAATGGGATATGTCATAATGCCAGTGCAAGGGGGGGCACCAGGATGAGGTCTCTTGTTATCTGTTGTGCTCCCTGGGGCATTTGGTGAGCCGCTGTAAGATACAGGATGCTGGACTAGATGGGCCTATGGCCTGATCCAGTGGGGCTGTTCTTTTGTTCTTATGATTTACAGCAGCAGATTCGTTGCCATAAACAAAGAATAGGATTGGACTGTAAATCTCACGAACAGACAAAATCACACAAACAGTTTTGATTAGCAGGGTTTTATGAGATCCATTTGATCAATTCTTTACTTTGTGCTCATCCAGCCAAGCTCAGGTGTTTTTTGTCAGCCTGCATGTACCTTTTCTACCCACCCTTCCCCCTATTTTGTTTAATTTCTTTTTTCTTTCAATTTTTAATGTACTAGTTACATTTTGTCCCTTTGCCTGCCTAGTCCATATTCAGTGGTAATTCAGTGGATTGTCATGCCTTTTCCCCTGCAGGCAATACTTTGGATATAATTTTCAATAAGAAACCCTGGGGTTCGGTGCTCCCCTGCCTGATCTCTGTAGCCTGGGATGATGGCAGCAGATACAAACTACCAAGGATTTTTTCTCTCTTCAGCTTTTGGTCCAGTAAAGGGAACATGAGGAGCAGGAAGGGATGTGTGCATGCTAACCACTAGGCATTGCTCCCTTCAGTTGGCCTGCCATCTCTCTCAGTTGACTCTTTTCCCTGAGACACATATTCTCACTTATCACAGAGTACACTGCAGATTCACATATTATCAGTAAATGAGTAACATGCCCTTTCCTTTGCCCTGGACTTCTTGATCCTCTGGGTGGTCTTGATTCTCCATGGCTTAAAGACAATCCTTGTGGTTCTTGGAAAAGTGAAAAATGTCTACTGAAGTATTTCAAAGCAGCACAAAGAGTTATTCTCAGAGGTGTTTTTTGGAACACGTTTCACTTGCTGCTGTTTTGTGTAGGTGAAGTCTAGCTGCTATCAAAGATCACCTGTTTGTCAAGGCTTTAGAGAGGCAGGGAGAGGAGAAATTGATTCAAGAGCCCTAGAAAATCCTTTTAGTGTTTCCCAGAGCACACTGCAGCTGTGCCTTCTTTGAAAAGAAAATATGAGCAAAGATTACATACATAAAGATAGAGCAGGTGGAGAAGGCTTAATCCAATCATAAGAACATTTTTCTTAAAGAATGGCAGAAGTTTAAATTTAATGGTGAGGGAAGATTGTTCACCCTAGTAAGAGGTGTCTCCCATAAGTAATAAAGCAGGATTTAAAACTCCTTAGCATTCGACTGAACTTTTTGCTGCTTTTACTCCATAATAAGGTTTCTGAGGCATTACCATGCATAATGTATCAATGATCTGTGCTCATCCTTCCATACAGTGCAATGAGATGTATTTTAAAGTTCATCATCGTCTGCTTGGAAGCAACTTACTGGGCTAGGCTTTTCAGAGAGTGGATGACTGAACTGCCCTCATATAAAACCGTAACTGTTTCGGTTGCGCTGAAAGGGGTTACGGTGATTCTTAACTGAACAGGTTTGACATACCAGCATTGACATTTTTCTTTTTAAAAAGAAGAAAGGGGAATTGGCTAGAGTTTTCATTTACCTACAAACTTGGCGCAATATGGTGTCAACAGACTGAAGCTCAATTGTATATTGGGTAGTTACGAGTTGACACCTAGGGCACTGCAATCATATTTATGACTGATTTAACACAGTAATTTCTTCTTAATGCCTGAATAAATTTAATCATAGTTTAATGGATAGTGAACCATTACCAAAATAGGGTATGTCTGCCAGTAGGTGACCAAAATGTCAGCTAGTGTTAGATGGTGATGTAAAGTCACACAAGGCCAGCCTGTCTATGAGACATTTACCTCATGGTGGACTGGTGGAAGAACCTACTTGTCTGCTTCCATGGATCCTCTTTCTCCCTCTCCTGGGATGCAAAATTAATCAGATTAGCAATCAGATTAGCAAGGGGAAGAGTGCTCAAGCCCACCCAACCTCCCTCCTCCACACTTCACCTTCAGCTCCGTTCCCCTGTGGTGGCATCAGATGTTTGGCCTCAGACTTTGGGAGAGCAAGAGACAGCACTGGAGTCACCCTACTTAAAGGCATGTGCTTGTTTGGAGGACCTGGAACTTGAACCATTCAGGTATTTCTTTTTTAGAAGGTTGTCCAATCAAAGTGCAAACAAATACCTGTGTGTCCTGGAAAAAGCTAATTTGGTCAAATAAATGTTCCGATCAGCATTCAAGAGATTGCAAGAGTGCCAAGATTTATAAGATAAGGGGAGGGGGAGTTAAAAATGCTTTTGGTTTGTGGGATAAGAACATGCTACTGTTCTAAAGACTGAAACAAGTCTTGTAAAATGTCAGCTCTGTAAGGCTGAGTTAAGATGAATGATAATCAGGGATTGTACTGCAGGAATATAATTAGGTCCTGAACTCATTTGGGAATCACTGAGTTCAACTGGAAGTATATTTTGTAGTCTAATTTTGTCTTCTGTCTTAAAAAAAATTCTTTGTAAATTTTAAAAGTCTCATCATTCCTTTCCCAAATGCTACAGTCAGGAATGTTGTTTTTTTCATAAGAACAGAAGAACAGCCCTGCTGGATCACGCCATAGGCCCATCTAGACCAGCTTCCTGTATCTCACAGCGGCCCACAGTTGGATGGCATTTTCACCCATGACCTCAAGGATGCCAATAACATTTAAGTCAATGAAAGAAATCATTAGAAATGTAACAATCATAATGGAATTTCATTGCTCTCTTTAATACTGGAAGATAATTCTTATTATCTATCTATAGCACTTAGGGTGCAATCCTGACCAACTTTCCAGTGCTGGCATAGCTATGCCAGTGGAGCATGTGCTGCATCCTGCAGTTGGAGGGGGGCAGTCACAGAGGCCTCCTCAAGGTAAGGCATTGTTTATTCCCTTACCTTGGAGTTGCATTACCCTTATCTCCATGCAGGAAAGTTGTTTAGGTTTGTGCCTTTAATTTGTGAATGGCTTTACAATCCATCCGTAATTACTCCTTAAACAACTTTTGAGGAAAGCTGTTAGTACAGAAGAGCAATTGTTGTTTCTTTGCAACTTCCCTACTTACTTTTGCAACTCATTTTCCTCTTCACTCTTCTGCTCCAGTGTCTTCTTGATCATGCTGTCCTTCTCCGCAGACTTGGCTTATTCCTATGGTTCATTATCTCCACTATTGTATCCACTCTGCAGAACGTATTTGGTATAAAACTCATTCTTTTCCTGATTGCTCTCATTACAGGTTCATGCTTTGTTCTTTTTCCATTGTGCTCTGTTTGGGTAAATTTTTCCTCTTCTTTCCATCATATTCTAAGACTGAAACCCTATATACACTTACCTGGAATTAAGATTCACTGAAAATAATGGGAGTTTCTTGTGAGCAAAAAGGCATAGAATTATGCTATAAACTTCTTTCCACCTCACCTTCCTACATCCTTTTCCTGATAGACTTTTTGGTGAATGCTTGTTTGGATGGCATATTTCCATCTGCTGTTCCTTCTCATATCTTTATGTTGTTCATTCTCCTATCAGTGGTTCTCAAAATGGTGGGTCACGACCCACCAGCTCATATAAAGCTCCCCCAGTCCCTTTAAGGGGCAGGGGAGGGGGGTGAGGGCAGCGAGGTAATCCCCAGGATCATGTCGCTAACAGGGGTGAAAGAGGGGTGCTTTCACTTAATAGGTGGCTGCAGGATGTTGCAGGAGATGCAGGGAGCCCTAGTTGTGAATGCAAAGAGAAAGTGCTCTGCGCCTGCTTTTTTTCAATGTTCTAAGCATTGGACAGCCCTTTGGAGGGCGGTGCCTTGCACTTTCTGTAATGTCCTGCAGCCACCTGTAAGTAAAAGCACCCCCCTTCCATCCCCGTTAGTGACACAATCCTGGGAATCGCCTCGCTGCCCTTGCCCCCAGCCCCACAAAGACTTACCCTGGCAGTAAAACTCCCAGGAGTTTTGAGAACCACTGTCCTCTATCTCTGATCATCCTTCTCTTTGAAATCTATTGCGCAAGCTATTTACCCTCCTTTATTGCAGAGTCTTTGTTATTCTTTAACTTCTGATTCTTTCTCTTAAAGGAGTAAGGCTGCACTCCTATACACACTTACATAGCAGTAAGACTCATGGAACCATAAAGGGACATTTCTGATCAGACATACATGCTATAGGAGTCTACCCTTATTGCACTTGTTCTTTAAAGAACATCTTTTCATTGTGCATCTTTACTATCAGGTTACAGTCTCTTCTAAATTCTTGAACATGCTGAAGCTGCCAAAAAATTCCATAAAATTTCTGAAATATTAAAGTTTATAAATATAGTTCTGTATTGAAATCGACTGGAAATTATTTGTAAACTTTTGGATGAAAAGTTGTATATAAATATTTTAATGCTATTGTTATCATTAATAATGCCAATGCCAATCATCATCATTGACTTCACATTTTTAAACAAGGGTTACAGAGATAAACAGTGCAGTCCTAAACATGTCGACTTGGAAGTAAGCCGCACCAAGTTTAATGGGATTTACTTCCAGGTAAATATGTATAGGATTGAAGCCTAAGAGCTTGATCATGGAATGGTATGTTTGTAAAACCATGATTATGGAGTTATAGAATATATGCTCTGCTGTTTGTTAGGTTTTTTTAAAAAAATAATCTTTATTACATGTAACATTTTAAAATATGCAAATTATTTAAATACATCACATTAAACCTACTAGAATTAATAAAAATAAATAACAGTAACCAGATAACTGCATCTGTACTGCACCATCATAATGGAATTTCATTGCTCTCTATATTATAGTACTAGGAAAATTATTCTTATTATCTTTCTGTAGTGCTTAATTGGTGAACGGCTTTACAATCCATCCATAATTATTCCTTACAACAACTTTGAGGAAAGTTGTTAGTATAATCTTCCTTTTGCAGAATGGCAACGGTAAAGATCTAAATACTGTATGAAATAGCAAAAGCTTCCATCTTATTTGCTGCATAATTATAACATTAATGCTCTGTCTGATATTTTTATTATATAAACATATTTAAAATATTTGATGAACTTGCACTTTACATTAGCTTCTCAACACAGAACATGTCAAAAGCATACAATAATTTAATTTTTTTTTACAAAAGTTCATTGCTCTTATGGAGCAAGGCAGGAATCTATAATTTCAGCAATTGCCTGTGGAATGTGACCTTAGAAAATACAATATTTATTTCTTCTCAGGGTTCTAAAAATTATATAGAGAGCATGCACGGTGAAATTGCAGAGCCCATCTGGCCTGGCTTTCAGCAAGATAATTCCTTTCCTTTGTTAAGCATGATTGTTTGTTATTATGGCACCTTCAGCCAATGAAAGACCCTTTTCTAATTAAGCCTAGGTAATTGACTGTTATACAGGAACGTTCACACCTGAAGAGTTATATATTGCCATCAGTCCGCTTTAGATGATGTTTGACCCTTTCTTAGGAACAAACCCACAGATACAGAAATTTCCTCTTAGCCATTAGGAAAGCTCAAAGCTCACAATAATGGCTACACAGTTGAGTAGCCAGCTTATTGCAGCAGGTGTTAAAAGCCAGAAAAGAGCAGCAAGAATAGGGAATACTTAAACTATAGAGACAGAGAGAGCTATCTGCCAAGTTCATATGCTGGGGCAAAGAGATGAGGTTACGAAGTTGTTTATCCTGATCTGGAACTATCGGTTTTAAGCTTGTCTTTATTTCATTGATGCAACCCAATCCTAACCAATCAGAAGTCTTATTCAACTCAATGGCACGAACTCCAATGTAAATGTAGTCTTGATTAATACAGGAAGCTGCCTTCTTTTGTGACCATTCATCCATGAAAGCTAGTATTGCTTACATCCTGGGAGTAGTACATTCTGTGTAGGATGGGGCCAATAAATATAGGAAACAGTTCAAGAGAAGATATGAAGACACCTCCCCCCCCCCAGACATCTCTAATGGGCCCTCTAAGCACATTTATTCATGATAACACTAAATTAGTGTCATGATTATGCCAATATTACATACTATTATGGCCCAATGGGAGAGAGTTAGGGCTCAATCCTAACCAATTTTCCAGCACTAAGGTAAGGGCAATGCAACTCCGAGGTAAGGGACCAAACATTGTCTTACCTTGAGGAAGGCTCCATGACTGTCCCCCAAGTGCAGAAGGCAACACGTGTCCCACTGGCACAGCTATGCCAGTCCTGGAAAGCTGGTTAGCATTGTGCTCTTAAGCATGTGCTTATGATTCCTCTTGGAATAAGTGGGGCTTAAACATGCTTAACTATGGCTACACATACTCAAGTAATCAGAACAAACCTCACAGGTTTGCCTTCTTCCTATTCTCATTCCAACCACCATAGATTAATTTTCTATCATTTTCGGTGCTCTTTGCAGTTTCTGCCACAGAAGTGATGTATTAGAACTAGAGGGCCTCACAGATTTTGCAAATTATTGTCTTGTATTGTGAAGTTTTGACCTTTTCCACATTCTGTAATTTCATTTGCTGCCTTCGTAATTTAGGCTTTTCCTTCCTGCATTAAAATGAGGGTAACAGATGGGAATGACTGAGCAGTGGAAACAGATAATGCTAGAGGGAGGAAAATCACAATTGCAATTATATAAAATGCACATTCCCTACTTCTAAGCAGTGAGATATTCAGGAACAGTGCTACAGGGTATCATTTCCTTTGGACAAGAGAGTGCTAGAGACTCTGTAGAGTGCTAGTGTTTCTGTAGCACTTAGAATCATGGAAGGTTCCTAAAAGGTCATCTAGTCCAACCCCCTGCCTGTAGCAAGAAATCCTCCTACAGCATCTTCAGTAGGTGCTTGTCAATCCTCTGCTTGAAGATTTCCAGTGAGGAAGAATCCATCACCTCCCTTGGCAATCTGTTCCACTGCCGAACTGCCCTTACCGTCAGGAATTTTTTCCTGATATCAAATCAGAATCTATTCTCTTACAGTTTGTACCCATTGGATCTAGTTCTGCTTTCAAAGGCAGTTGAGAACAAATTTGTCCCTTCTCAATATGACAGCCCTTCAGGTATTTGAAGAGTGCTATCATATCCTCTCTCAGCCTTGTCTTCTCCCAACATACCTAGTTCCATCAACCTTTTTTCATAGGTCTCATTGTCCAACCCTCTGATCATCTTTATCACTCTCCTCTGAATCTTCTCCAGTTTGGCTGCATCCTTCTTAAAGAGTAGTGCCCAGAACTGGACACAGTACTTCAAGTGAGATCTAACCAATGCAGAGTAAAGCATTGTGACTTGGAAATTATGGTTCTACTAATTTGCCTTCTTTGCAACTGCATCTCACTGCTGATTCATGTTCATCTTATGAGCCACTGCAACTCCAAGATTCCACTCACATGTTGTGCTGCCAAGCCAGGTATCTCCCATTTTCTACCTGCGTCCTTGGTTATTTTTGCCTAAGTGCAGAACCTTTCATTTGTCCCTGCTGAATTTCATCTTATTCATTTCAGTACAGTATTCCATTTTGTCCAGGTCTTCCTGAAGGCTTCTACTGTCTTCTGTTGTGTTTGCTAATCCTCCCAGCGTGATGTCATCAGCAAAATTGATGAGGCCCCCTTGTATCCCTTCATCCAAGTCTTTGATGAAGATATTAAAGAGAACTGGGCCCAAGACAGAGCCCTGGGGCACCCCACTTGAAACTGTCTTGCAGGTTGACGTGAAGCCATTGACAAATACCCTTTGTGTACAACCATTCACCAGTTGCAAATCCACCTAACAATTGTATCAGGTAGCCTGTATTACATGATGTAGCCAGGATGTCATGAGAACATAAGAACAGCCCCACTGGATCAGGCCATAGGCCCATCTAGTCCAGCATCCTGTATCTCACAGCAGCCCACCAAATGCCCCAGGGAGCACACCTGATAACAAGAGACCTGCATCCTGGTGCCCTCCCTTGCATTGGCATAGCCCATTTCCAAAATCAGGAGGTTGCACATACACATCATGGCTTGTAACCCATCTGGATTTTTCCTCCAGAAACCTGTCCAACCCCCTTTTAAAGGCATCCAGGCCAGATGCCATCACCACATCCTGCGGCAAGGAGTTCCACAGACTGACGCTGAGTAAAGAAATATTTTCTTTTGTCTGTCCTAACCCTCCCAATGTCATGAACCTTGAACCTTGTCAAATGCTTTACTAAAGTCAAGATAAACTACATCCACAGCATTCCCACCATCCAGTAGGCTAGTAACTCTATTAGCTTAGTAAAGATTAGATTTGTCTGGCAAGATTTATTTTTGACAAATCCATGCTGTGTTCTGTTGATCACTGAGTTGTTGACTGTGTGCAGACTGTGTGTTTTATAATTTGTTCTATCTTACCCAGGTGTGTTTGTTCTATCTTACCCGTGGTGTGGTTTGGGAGAGGGGGGGAGGCGGGACCGTATATATGCGAGTGTTGCCTGCCTCAACACTTGAGGGAGGGATTGAAGAGGCTGAGCAGGGAGGAGGCAAAGGGAAGTTTGCAGAGGGGGAGGGGGAGAGGGAGGGATTGCAAAGGGGGAGCAGGGAGGAGGCAAACGGAAGTATTGCTCTCCCTCTGCAATACCGGGTAGATGGAACTCATCAGCCTAGGAAGGCAGCTCATCTAAGAGAAGGAAACTCTGACCTCAAACCTCCACTGCCTTGTGGCTACATCCAGTTGTGGAAAAGGCTTCAGGAGTCAACCTCGAGGCCAAATCAGGAGCCGGAGTCCCTGAGGCAGTTCATGGCTGAACACAGTCACGTTCTGGCAACTCCTGCGACAATACTGGAACCAACTGTATTGGCCTCTGCCTTTCCATTGGACCATTCCAGCGACGTGGAGGGGGGATTTGCTGCATGGGTAACAGCCTATCCTCCATACCTTCGTTACCCAGGCTTCGCGCACTGGAGAGGACACTCCACCTTCGCCATACGGTGTCGGCACAACACGGGAAGCAGCAGTTTACCGGTTATAAGTCTTCGCTCAATTGGCATAGAGCGTGACACCAGGGGCTGCTTCCAACGGTGGGAGAGATCATTGCATCTCATTGGGCAGCTACCGCCCACCTTAAGCTGGGCAGTCCCCAGCCAGTAAGGTGTTGCCTCGCCACAGTCCGTTAACCTCACAGGGTGTGTGGGGTTTAGGGTGAAAACCGACAAGCGGATCGACAACTCTGCACCATGCAACAGAAAACAGAAAACTCCTGCCCTAAAGCTGGGTACCTGGAACGTAAGGACAATGACACCTGGCTTCTCTGATGACCTGCAAGAAATAGACGACGCACGCAAAACAGCTGTCATCGACATGGAGCTGAGCAGACTGCAGATGGACATCGTCGCCCTTCAAGAGACGAGGCTGCCAGATTCTGGATCTGTCAAGGAGAGAAATTTCTCATTTTTCTAGAAGGGAAAACCACCAAACAAAACCAGGGAACATGGCGTTGGCTTTGCGGTCAGAAATACCCTGCTGAAATCCATCATCCCATCTACTGTGGGAAGTGAAAGAATTTTGTCCCTGCAGCTCCAGTCATCAGCAGGACCTGTCACTCTCATCAGTGCTTATGCACCGACTCTGTCGTCTCCAGCAGAAGCCAAAGACAAATTCTATGATGACCTGGCCACCACTATCAAGAAGATCCCTGTAAAAGAGCCATTGTTCATCCTCGGCAATTTCAACGCTAGAGTTGGTGCTGATAACAGTTCATGGCCCACTTGCTTAGGTCAGTTCGGCACTGGGAAGATGAACGGAAATGGCCAACGCCTGCTAGAGTTTTGCTGTCTTCATGGTCTCTGTGTCAGCAACACGTTCTTCAACACAAAGCCCCAACATAGAGTCTCTTGGAGACATCCAAGATCAAAGCACTGGCACCAGCTTGACCCGATTCTCACCAGATGCTCCAGCTTTCCCAGCATCAAGATCACACGCAGTTATCATGGTGCTGCCTGCGACACTGACCACTCCCTGGTGTGCAGCAGAGTGAAACTGCAAACAAAGTGACTGTATCACACGAAAAAGGAAGGAAGACCTCGCATTGATACCAGCAACACCCGGGATCAGAGAAAAGTGGAGGAATTTGCACAAGCACTTGAGGAATCTCTTCCAGGCCGGGCCGACTCAAATGCATCCAACAGTGGGAACATTTCAAGAATACCGTTTACAACACCGCCTTGTCCATATTCGGCAAGAAGACCAACAAGGCAGCAGACTGGTTTGAAGCCCACTCTGAGGAGTTGACACCAGTCATTGAGGAAAAGAGGAGAGCTCAAGCAGCATACAAGGCCTGTCCCAGTGAGCGTAACCTGCAGGTCCTCCGAGCTGCTCGCAGCAAAGTCCAACAGACTGCCAGGAGATGTGCTAACGACTACTGGCTCCAGCTCTGTTCCAAGATACAGATAGCAGCTGACACGGGCAACATCAAGGGGATGTATGACGGTATCAAGCAGGCCCTAGGTCAAACACAGAAGAAAATTGCCCCTCTGAAGTCTGCCACAGGCGAGGTCATCCAGGATCGGGCACAGCAGATGGAACGCTGGGTGCAGCACTACTCTGAGCTATATTCCAGAGAAAATGTAGTCACCGAAGAAGCACTGAACAACATTGAGTGCCTGCCTGTGCTGGAAGAGCTTGACAGTGAACCAACCCTAGAAGAACTTCACGTGGCCCTGGACTCCCTTGCCTTTGGCAAGGCACCTGGAAAAGACAGCATCCCTGCTGAAGTCCTAAAGTGCTGCAAAGAGATCATCGTCACTGAGCTGCATGAAATCCTCTGTCTCTGCTGGAGAGAAGGTGGAGTACCTCAAGACATGAGGGATGCAAACATCATCACGCTGTACAAGAACAAAGGTGACAGGGGTGACTGCAACAACTACCGCGGCATCTCTCTCCTTAGCGTTGTAGGAAAGCTGTTTGCCCGAGTTGCACTAAAGAGGCTCCAGGTACTTGCAGAGAGTGTCTATCCAGAATCACAGTGTGGATTCTGAGCCAACAGGTCCACCACTGATATGGTATTCTCCCTTAGACAACTGTAGGAGAAATGCAGGGAACAACGACAGCCACTCTTTATAGCCTTCAAAGCCTTCTTTATCTTACAAAGGCTTTCGACCTGGTCAGCAGAGATGGCCTCTTCAAGATTCTCCCCAAGATCAGATGTCCACCCAGTCTCCTCAGCATCATCAGATCTTTCCACACGGACATGAAGGGCACTGTTGTCTTCGATGGCTCCACATCAGACCCTTTTGACATCCGAAGCGGCGTGAAGCAGGGCTGTGTTCTTGCACCAACCTTGTTTAGGATTTTCTTCGCTGTTCTGCTGAAGCATGCCTTTGGAACTGCAACAGAAGGCATCTATCTCTGGACCAGATCAGATGGAAAGCTCTTCAACCTCTCTAGACTGAAAGCAAAGTCCAAAGTCCAGCTGAAATGTCTGCGTGACTTCCTCTTTGCCGACGATGCAGCTGTCACTACCCACTCTGCCAAAGATCTCCAGCAGCTCATGGATCGTTTTAGCAAGGCCTGCCAAGATTTTGGACTTATGATCAGCCTGAAGAAAACATAGGTCATGGTTCAGAACGTGGACTCACCTCCCTGCATTACAATCTCTGCACATGAACTGGAGGTTGTCCATGACTTTGTGTACCTTGGCTCAACGATCTCTGACACTCTTTCTCTCGATACCGAGCTAAACAAGCGCATCGGTAAAGCAGCTACCACGTTTTCCAGACTCAGAAAGAGAGTCTGGTCCAACAAGAAGCTGACGGAACATACCAAGATCCAGGTCTACAGAGCTTGTGTCCTGAGTACACTTCTGTACTGCAGCGGGTCATGGACTCTTCACTCACAACAGGAGGGGAAACTGAGCGCTTTCCACATGCGCTGCCTCCGACGCATCCTCGACATCACCTGGCAGGACAAAGTTCCAAACAACACAGTCCTGGAACATGCTGGAATCCCTAGCATGTATTCACTGCTGAAACAGAGACGCCTACGTTGGCTCGGTCATGTTGTGAGAATGGTTGATGGCCGTATCCCAAAGGATCTCCTCTATGGAGAACTTGTGCAAGGAAAGCGCCCTACAGGTAGACCACAGCTGCGATACAAGGACATCTGCAAGAGGCATCTGAAGGCCTTAGGAGTGGACCTCAACAGGTGGGAAACCCTGGCCTCTGAGTGGCCCGCTTGGAGGCAGGCTGTGCAGCATGGCCTTTCCCAGTTTGAAGAGACACTTGGCCAACAGTCTGAGGCAAAGAGGCAAAGAAGGAAGGCCCATAGCCAGGGAGACAGACCAGGGACAGACTGAACTTGCTCCCGGTGTGGAAGGGATTGTCACTCCCGAATCGGCCTTTTCAGCCACACTAGACGCTGTTCCAGAACCACCATTCAGAGCGCAATACCATAGTCTTTCGAGACTGAAGGTTGTCAACATGAATATCTTACCCGGTCAGATTGATGGGTCTGTAATTTCTCTGGTCTTCTTTTTCCCCTTTTTAATGATTGGGACCACATTCGCGTACTTCCAGTTTAGTGGCACCTCCCCCATCCTCCAGGATTTCTCAAGGATAACTGCCAGAGGCTCTGCAAGTACATCTGCTGCAGAATGATCTGCAAGTTCCTTTAGTACTCTAGGAGGCAGTTCATCCAGTTCAAATGACATAAATTCATTTAGGCCAGTTCAGTGGTTTTTAACTAGTTCCCTGTCAATCCTAATCTTCAGACCTGTGCAGTTCAGGTTTTCATTACCTCTGTGGGGATGTAAGCATATCCCCCCATTAGCCAAGGACCTAGCATCCACATTTGCACAATCCTCCTTCTGAGAGGAGATGGACGCAAAGTAGGAGTTAAACAGCTCTGCCTTTTCTTTGTCTCCAGACACCAATTGGCCACCCTTATCAAGGAGTAATCCCACCCTCTCATTTCTCTTCCTTTGGGCATACCTATAAAAACCCTTTTTGTTGTTCTTGACATCCCTGGCCAGCCTCAGCTCATACTGAACTTTAGTTTTCCTGACCCTTGCCCTACAAGACTGGGCTACCTGTCTGTATTCTTCCCTGGTGATCAGTCCCACCTTCCATTTCCTACACATTACTTTTTTTATCTTCAACTTGCCGCCAAGATGCTTGTGCAGCCATCCTTGCTTTTTGAGGTGACTTCCCCTTTTCTTTTTCATAGGAATTGTTTCTGGCTGCGCCTGTACAAGCTGCTTCTTAAGAGCTCCCACAAATCTTGGGTCCCTTTTCCCATTAATTCATCAACCCATGGGATTCTACCTATCATTTCTCTGAGATTGTTAAAATCTGCCTTCCTGAAATCCAGTGTACAGGTTTCACTGCATACTCCTTTTGTTTCCCATAAGATTGAGAAGTTCATCAGTTCATGATCACTTTCCCCTAAGGTTCCTACTACTTTGACCTCATCAACCATTTCCTCCTTATTGGTTAAGATCAGGTCAAGGATGACCCCTTCCCTCATTCCTTCCTCCACTTTCTGGAGGATGAAGTTATCCTCCAGGCCTAACAGGAATTTACTGGAGCTCCCATGCTTGGCCAAATTAGTCTCCCAACAGATATCCAAATAAAGTCCCCCATTACAACTACCTCATGTTTCCTTGCAATGTCTGCCAATTGTTTCAAGGAAACATCGTCTACCTCCTCCCCTTGGCCTGGTGGTCGATGATAGACTCCCACCACAATGTTGTGTCTGTTGCTTTTCCCCCTAACATTCACCCAAATGCTGTCCACAGAGCTACCTGGACCATTTTGTTGGATTTCTGATCTGGTGTATAAATTTTTGACATATAATGCCACCACCTCTCTTTTTACCACATCTGTTCTTCCTGAACAACTGATAACCTTCCATTTGTGCATTCCAATCATGAGAGTTATCCCACCAGGTTTTGGTTATTCCTATCAAGTCAAATTCACCTTCACTTGCTAGAAGTTCAAGCTCATCCTGTTTATTTCCCATCAGTGCATTTGTATACATGCAGTATAAACCCTGGATGTTATGACCCAATGTCCCTTCCCCTTCTTTAGCTAGGCCTTTTCAAATATTTCCTAGTTACAGCAGCATCCTGAGGGTCCCCATCTGGAACACTTATCTGTGAAATAAGCTTCTGGCTGATGTCTCCAACCCCCTCCTCCTTCAGCATAAAGCCCTCCTTATCAAGTTCGCCATGCTTTTGCTGAAAACATTCTTCCCCCTCCTTGTGAGGTGCAGTGCATCTCAAGCCAGCAGTCCTTCATCCAAGAAACACAGTCTTTGGTTCCAGAAGCCAAATCCCTCCAACGACACCATTGACACAGCCAGTCATTCACCTGGAGTATTCCTTTCTCTGTTTGAAGTCCTCTGCCTGCTACCAGGAGAACAGATGAAAATAACACCCAGGCCTCCAGGTCTTTCATCCTCTTGCCCAGATCCTTGTAGTCTGAAATGATCTGCTCATCGCTGTGCCCAGCAGTATCATTCATTTCTACATGGATGAGCAAGAAGGGATAGCTATCTGTGGGTTTGACCAATCTTGGCAATCTCTCCATCGCATCCTGAATCCTGGCATCAGGGAGACAGTACACCTCATGAGCAAGTGGGTTGGGAGGTGTACTGTTTCCCTGATGCCAGGATTCACAAGCAAGCAGGTCAGGTTGGCACACAGCAGCTTTGACACCCCTTAGCTGGGAATTCCCAATGGCCACCACCTTCTTCCACTGTCTTTTCTCAGGTCAAGGTTTCCCCAGCTGACTCTGTCAGCTGTTGGTGGCTGCGAGGGGAGTCCTCAGAAGTACTAGCATCTGAGAGACACTGGAATCAGTTGTGTAGGTCCAGTGGTTCAGCATGCATTCTGACCTTCCTTTTCCTGACAGCCACTCACTTCCATGCAGAGTCTTCCCTTTTGGAGGTCTTGTTCTCATTGTTCATAGCGGTATCCTTCCAAAGTTGTTGCCTTTGGAAAAGTTCTGCGTGTGCTGTGTCCAGGAACTGCTCAGATGTCTTGATTTGGTGAAGTGTACTTCTTCCTCTAGTCCAGGGGTCTCCAAACATTTTGGCCAGAGGGCCATATCAAATATCTGGCACGGTTTGGGGGCCGGAAAAAAAATTTAAATATAAAATTTATATAAATAAATTAGAGATGGAACTTAGATGAGTGAATAAATGAATGAATGGGCTCATTCATTCAAACTGTCAGGCCATCAGAACACTCTCCAGACTCAACCAGAGCACAGTTCCAGTCATGTTCGGCCAAGTGGGCCAGAGGCTTTCAGGGGACAAGAGGCTGGCTGCGGGCCAGATGGAAGCTTGCCACGGGCTGCATCTGGCCCCTGGGCTGGGGTTTGGAGACCCCTGCTCTAGTCCAATCACCTTCTCTTCCAACAGTGCAGCCAGTTTGCACTTGCTGCATGTGGATTCCCCAGGGTCTGTGGACTTCCAGGACCTACTTCTTCACCTGAAGCCAAAAGAAAACTGAAGGGCTGATGCACCATCAATTCAATGATGCCATTTCCTTGCCTTGTGCAGGGTGATGGGTAAAGATCCCCCCTCTGATCCTCTCAGAATGGGGAGGTGTTCTTTTGTCAAGACCCTGCTTAGTCCACTTATTCACAATGATCAAACCAAGCATACTTCACAGTTTCCTTGTATTTGAAAAGTGATATTCAGCATTGGAATTCTGGTCCACATTATCTCACTGAAAACTGTGCTGTTATCGCAGGCAGCAGATGTGTGAATCTATTTTGGGAGTGGGAGAACATATAATGTTAATGGTGAATTAAGTTAGACAAACGTGTTTGGAGCATAGCAGCTTCTCTTTTTTCATTCTGGGAAATACAGTACAACATGAATTCTTTGGCAGTCCAACTTTACGCTAAACTATTTTTATTATTTTGGATTATCCAATTATTTTATTTTGGATTATATTATTATTCCAAATGGTATCCAACTACTGAATCAACACATGAAAGTTTTGCCAAATAGGAGGCATACATTAGACTGAATCTAGATAAAATGACTGGCAAGGGACATCTTCTCTGTGTTATAGATCATGAAGTATTGCTCATCAACATTTGCATTGTCCCTATCCTACCCACCACAGAGATGTCAAGGAAAAAACAAACTTAGAAGATTCACTGATCACAAAATAGCCTCTATTCATCAGAAGATATATCAGCACATTAATTCATTTGGCCTTTTACTTTGCTATGTACAATGGTAAGGCATTTCCTTATATTCTATTCATTGATACAGGTTTCCATAAGGCCTGAAGACCTGCATTTGATTCATTTTGCCTCTTGATCAGAAGTTAAATGGGATCTTTTCAAACATCCCAATTGCCCCAGAAGCAATATGGAGCGGCTAGAGTGCACTCAAACTTCAAATGTGTTTAGTAAACATCAATGGCTTTCAAATCTTTCTGCATCGGGACCCACTTTTTAGAATGACATACTGTCAGGGCCCACTGAAAGTGATGTCATTAACCTGGAAGTCATGGCTGGAAGTGACATCATCAAGCAGGAAAATTTTTAACGTTTCCCATAAGACAAAATGAAATCTATCAGCCGAGCTCGGCTGACCAAGGGTTTGGGGAGGAGACAGGAGGGAGGTGTTCCAGGGCAGGGGGAGGGCAGGGGGGTAGAGACCTGGAGGCAGGGCTGGGACCCAGCAGTTATGCTGGATTCCAACCCTGTTCCCTGAGCAGCACAGAGTGGCTGCAAGCGGTGACACAAGACATGAGGTGACATGAGGAGACCCATTGGGGCTGCGTGGCTTACCTGGAGGTAAGGGAAAGAATTTCTCCTTGCCTCTGGCTGGGCCATTTTGGGCCCCTGTCTTGCACTGGATACAGCGCAGACCTCCTGGCCTGCCTGTTTCAGCGCAAGATAGGATTGTGCTGCACATAAATTAAAAGTTTACAATAAGTATAAAAATTTATTTAAAATAAAGAAGAACCCCCAAACATCCCAAAGGCTGAAATCCTATCCACATTTACCCAGGAGTAAGCCCCATTGACCATCATTGTTAAAAGCATATAAGTAGGAGCCTGTTAAAAGTACAAATCTGTAACATTTCCCCAAATGCAGTCATATACCATGGTAGCATCAAGTCTCAAATACACATTGAAATGAATGGGGACCCGCCTGAAATTGGCTTGTGACTCACCTAGTGGGTCCCGACCCACAGTTTGAGAAACACTGGTATTTGAATTGAACCATTTGAATGGTTCCCCAACATGATCTCTGTTTGGCAGACACCTGAGTAATGCAACCAGATTGTGTTGTTTTGTAAGAGACCTCATACAAGTTTCTTCAGTCTTTCCAATAATGCACAAAAATCCAGGAATCTACCATTTTAAAACATTGTCAGTTGCTGTTCACTGGTTAATAAAGGACTTCACACTGTGCTTTCTTGCAATCACACTATCGTCATCATCATCACAGTCATAATCCCCATAAGAGGATTATTGCTCCAAGATTCCTACAAGAATCTTTCTTCTGTACTGTACTGTACCAGCTATATTTTTGAACACATTGCTTTTGTGTTACTGTTACTTCATTGATTCTCTGAATGCCAATGAATTGATTTTATAATCCATCTTTACCTACAGATTTCTGCCTCTCTAGTTTGAAGCCCATCAGAAAATGGTGTTGGCTCATTTGACTGAGCTTCTGCGCAGTAGAAGTACCTTTACAGTCTTGTGGTGCCTGAATTTTTGCCATTGCCAAGTTCAATATAATTCAGGGCGCAATCCAAACTGTGCCCTATGCTGGCCCAAGTCTCTTGGTCCGGCCTAGGAGGGTCCCAAATGTGTCGTAAAGCACATTTGCACCTCCCTGAGGGGAAGCCAGGCTGGCACTACAAGAAGCGCCGGCCTGCGGAGGCTGACATAAGCCTCCATACCAGCTTCCCCTCAGCTGCTTGTGTCAGCCTGCCTGCGCTGACACAAGCAGAAAAGGTAGGCGTGGGGGTGGGGAGGAGGAGGGAGGGAGGCGTTCCTGGGCAGGGGGAAGGCGGGCGATGGGTGGCCCTGGGAGCGGGCAGGTAGGGAGCGGGATGCAGGGCTGGGATCCAGCAGTTATGCCGGATCCCAACCCCGTTTCTGGGGAGAACGGAGCGACTTCAAGCCGCTCTGCTCTCCTCAAACCTGTGCCACCTTCAGAGGTGGTGCAAGACTAAGGAGACCCATTGTGGCCAGCAGTCCTTACCCATGGGTAAGGGGAAAAGTTTCCCCTTACCTCTGGCTGAGCTGCTTCTGGTCACAATCCTGCGCTGGATACAGCGCAAGCCTCCTGGCTTGCCTGTTCCAGCGCAGGTTAGGATTGCACCCTAAGAGAGAGAAATGCAGGAGTTGTCATCATCTATTTATGCACTGAGGCCGCATCAGTGCTGGAAAGTTAATTAGGATTGGGCTGTGAGTTACCTGACAGAGAAAACACAGGTACTGGTTTCTCCTTGAATAATAGGACCACTAAGGATGTCAGGAGAACAGGCCATGGAGAATGCAAAGGCTCAGACATAACCTAGACCTATTTGATATGTTCATGATAATGCTAAAAGGAAAGGGTACTTCATTAAGGGCAAGTTGTGTCCAAAATGGGCCTGTGCTGTAATCAGTCAACAAAAACACACAATATGGAATTAATAGATTCCAAATATGGGGAGAAGACACACATACAAACTGTAACGGGGTGTTCAGTATACCCAGTATACCCAGAAAGGAAAAGAGATGCTTTTAATTTTATCTTTTCCTCCCATTCTTTGGTTTTTGGTTTTAAGATTAGCACTTCAGTGGCTTCTCTGAGACCTTAGACACAGTTTTATTGTATGTTTTAATAAATCCTTTATGGATTTATTTTATTCATATTTTTATTCGTGCTTTTGCCGAAGTGGTTTTTCTTTTCCTATAAGACCCATTTTTTTCCTCATAAAATTTGAGACTTTCATTTTGGGTTATTTTTGTTTATTAATAATCAACTTGGGAGTACTTTTCTCCACCTTCACCAATTAGTCCTGAGATATTCGAGCAAGGCTGGTAGCTGTGAACTTGATTATTTTTTTGCAACATAGTGGGTTGGCTTATTGGGTTAAATTGTCTAATGTAGAAAGTCTAATACAGTCCTGTACAGGATTGCTCAGGGCTGAATCTCACTATACTTAATGGGGTTTGTTTTCTGCATTTGGGATTGCAGCCTAACATAATTCTAGCAGCCTTTATTTTGGATTTAAGTACAGGGTAGGTGTTTAGGTGGGCACTTGCAAAGTACAGTAGTATTATTTAGTGCTACTGTATGCTGTAGATTGATTTACATTTGTTACTTTGATGATTTTATGTTGATTGTAATGTCAGTTGCACTTTTGTTTAGTGTCTTCCTATGCACCATAATCACAAGTGCCTTGCTAGTGCTCTCATAAATCAAGAAACCATTGGATTTGTTCCAGTTACAATATTAGGTCTGTGTACCTTTAGGTCTGTGGTTGTATTAGGTTGTGGTTGTACTAGGTTGTAAACCACGCCTGTGGTTGTACAAAATTCCCAATTTTAAGATTGCACTTCTATTAAATAAGTTGTGATAAACTATAACAATCAAAGAACCTTAAATGTTCCTGCTAGAGTGTTTCTCTTCAGAATGCTGAAGTATCCTCATATATTATTATACTGTGCTCATTCAGCAGCTGATACATCTCCCTAAAATTTATTTGCCAGTTCAACAAGTTTTAAAAACACACCATGATCACATCCCAATTTTTTTTAATAACAAAGAAAAATCTAAAATGTTGAGTAAAATGTTAAAGCATTTTCTAAAAAGGTACCAATGACAACTAACATACCCTTCAGAAACTTTGTACATGTCATCTAACTACTGTATTTCCTAAACCTATATAAAAACAAGCACAAGTGCTTACTTGTGGCGCCACTAGGCATATGCCATTCCTCTGGAAGTCATTTTGTAAATGAGAAATCACTTCCTCTTGCTATACCAGTGTTAGTTCCTGTAGCAGCTAATGAAGCCAAGTTGTAAAGTGTATCTGTGCCCACAGCAATCACTAACAACTGCTGCGCTAATTTTTATCCAAAGTATGAAATGAAGCCTCAGAAGACTAACAGGAAACATATGCCATAATAACCTAGTTGAGGAATGGGAGGAAGGACCTTTTTTAAAAAAAATTCTCCAATATTTCTTAAATAATGATCGATCCACCCCCCCCCCCAACTTATGCATAGAATCTGTGTCAAAAATGTGTCATCGTTGCTATGATAAGAATTCTGCAAGAGCTGTGTTTGTCACATCCAGGGTCCCCGCTTCAAAAGTTATATGCTTGAATTGAATCCTTGGTCTAAAAATCCAGAATTAACATGACTTGTGATTGCTCCCTCTGTTTGTACTGTGCTGGGTATTCTTGCACCAAACTCCATGATTATCATTTGTCATTTATCTCATTTCCTAATTCTACAGCCTGATAACTTTGGAGCCTTGTACACAAGATGCAATCCCCATTTCTTTAATACTTCTTTAATGCTTGGAAAGGAGACATGTTCCCATTGCATTGACCACATTCAGCCTTCTCCACTTTATTTCTTGTTCCTTTATTTCTTGTCTCTGTTAACCATCATGTTGATTATTCAAACCATTTTGTTCTGTAGCAGTGGAAGCAAAACAACCTTTATTAGGCATAGATATTTGATAAATAACATCTCCGTGCAAATACCATACAAAGTATAAGCCTAGAAGCCAAACCAATATTTGTGCGCATATACATACATATATTAAACATGCATATATTATAAAAAGAGTCAGCCAATTACTTTACAAATGTTACCATATTGCAAACTACTCCATAATTACTTGAGACCGATAGCTTAGCACGATTCAAACCGTGGAATCAAGAGAATCGCCTAGTTGCCCAGGCAACATGGAAACACTTTCCTAACTTCTTACACTGTGGGGCACATTGCAGGAAGTCTAGGAAGGCTTTTCTCTGTTGCCTAGGCAGCTGGCCTGCACTTTCCTGCCTTCTGGAAGTATGGAAGGAAATGGCTGAGAAACTCAGATTCTACACTAACTGGAATATACTCGTACATAGTGGTGGGAACTGGAGAACATCTCACAAACCCTCCCATTTCATCCTTACATTTTCTTCTGGGCAATTCTTCATACTTCTTCTAAATGCCAGGGCACAAAAGTGGGGCTGATTCAGCCACAGCAATTACACTGTGGGTATTTTACCCTCTCCTGGTCATCACATGGGGGGGGGGAGTTCTACATTGTAGGAAGTAAGGAATGGCATACTAAGGAGGGAATAAAGCATAAAGAGATGCAGTGGCTCAAAGTTGATGCTTATTTGATTGAATATTGAGTTTTGCCAAAGGGGTGGGCAAAAAAAAGGGGGGGGGGTTCTGTGGATGCTAAGCACACTATACTGTTCCAAGAATTGTGGCCCAGCATCCCTGCCATTCCTTATGCTGTGGGCTCATGGCTGTCTCTCTGATCCTGCTCAGGTGCAGGCTCTTTGCAGACTCCAGACCCAGTTCCTGAAGATGCCTCCCTTGAAGACTGCCACCCTGCCTCATGGGTTGAGGGTTCAGGTGGGGTCTGGATTCATAGAGTAGCTTAGTGGTCTTGCACCTTTCCTGCTATTCTCCTTCTGACCTTTCCCCTATAGTAATTCTCTCCATGCCTGTCTCCAGCCCCAGCTCATCCTACTTCCATCATGTACTTTTCCAGCTTGCTTCTACCACTTCTCATTTACTCCTCCTCCTTCATCCCTTCTGCATTCCAGCTGAGCCTTTCCCCTGTCCATTTAAACCTCTCTAGTCCTGGCCAAACCCCCTAATCAGTGAAACCATGGCCAGCTTCATTGTCAGCCTGGTCTTGCGAGGCTTTGTTGTCCAGTAATGATGACATTGCTGGGGAATGAATGAAGAAGCCCTTTTTTAAAATTTATTTTTTAAATTAAGATCCAATCAAGCTCCATTGTAGGCAAAACAAACACACAGCATCCCATAAACTTTATTGGTACCTCCTATTCCAAGATTTTACTGGTATCTCCTGTTTGAAAGCACTCACAACATCCGTTCATAACAACAATCAGTGCAGACACTAAGGCTGCAACCCTATGCATAAGTATGTGGGAGTAAGTCCCATAACTTAATGAAACTTGCTTCAAAGCTGCAATGCACAGGGTTGAACTCAAAAGCAGCAATTCTCAATGGGAGCCGTATGTTAAATGTTTTTATCTGCTATGTGTTTAATGTTTTTTAAAATCTGTGTTTTTTTTTACATGTTGTTAGCCGCCCTGGGTCCCTTTAGGGAGAAGGGCGGGATATAAATAAAGTTGTTTATTATTATTATTATTATTATTATTATTATTATTATTGCCCCCAAGAATGTCCTGGTACATTTGATGGGAGCCACAGACCAAACACTGAAAATAATAAATGGTTTTATGTTTATCTGTTTGTGTTGTTTGATGGTAGGCTCTGGAACCAGAGAAGAGCTACTAAAGGGAGGGGGGGGAAAGGTTGAGAATGGCTACAAAAGTACTGCTGCTGTGTGCTGCAGGCACTTTCCCAACACAGAAGAAGACTTTGACAGGGAAGTGGCCATTACTAGGAATAAGTGTCCAAAAAGCAGTTCTTTTTGTAAGGAGAAGCACTGAAGGGAAAAAGTGGTGCTATAAATAAAAACTCCATATTGAACAGATTTGTAATACAGGCAGATACAGCTCAGGGCAAGCTTCTTCTCCCAAATCTGCTAGAGTAGCCCAGTCATGGCCTTCCTTGTTCCTGGGCTTGTCTTGAGCAAAGATGTCAGCTAAAAACACACTGAAAAAACATGAGCCAGCATCTACAGGATGAGGCAATGTCCATGCCTTTTCTCATGCCAGTGATCATCAACTTCAGTCAAGCTGCTTTATCTTCACTGCTGCAGAAGTCCTACTGAATCTTATCTCTTTTTTTTTTTTCCATTTGCAACATAATCCTCATCTGGAAAACAAACATGGCAACTGCTATTTAATTTCCCTTAATGTTTTTTAATGTGTGAGCTTCACTTACTGAAAGCTTAATGTGTGAGCATTTACAATTCAGTGAGGAGTGCTTGCTAAGAACTGAGGACATCTCTTAAGATGGCCAAGATTCTCATACAGAGCCTTGAAATCTAAGAATATTAGCAAGTCCAGTGAACTCTTAAAATGGCAAAACTGTGCCAGGTTTGAAGCCTGATCCTCACTCAGCAGGTCTTGCTGAGTGACCTACCAGTCAAAGCTCCCAATCTTCTTTGCCAGTGAACTCCTTGGAAACTACTACAACCAGGAAAGCAATTCTTCAAGAACCAAACTAGAAGATGCACCTATCGCATGAATTGGGTCTGAGTGCTTGATTGTTCTAATGTCAATAGCACACACAGAGGGTGTGGAGGAGGACAATCCCTGACCAGATTGGGCATGCTGAAAGCCGTTATTTGCCTAGAACAGGGGTGCTCAATAGGTGGATCGCGATCTACCAGTAGATCGCGAGGCAAAATGAGTAGATTGCGGAGTGCCAACCCCCCCTTCAGGTGCCTCTGGGAGGAAACGCCGGGAGTAAGGCCCATTGTACTCAATGGGGCTTACTCCCAGGTAAGTGTGGCTAGGATTGCAGCCTCACAGCCTAATCCTAGGCATGTCTACTCAGGAGTAAGTCCTGTTATACTCAGTGATGCTCAAGGTACACCAACATACATTGTACACATAAATGTTATATGTTATGATGGCGCAAACATTGTAAAAAAAACTCTGGTAGATCTCCGGGCCTTGCTGGGTTTCAAAGTAGCTCTCGAGCCAAAAAAGTGTGAGCACCCCTGGCCTAGAACAGTGGTTCTCACACATTTAGCACAGGGACCCACTTTTTAGAATGAGAATCTGTCAGGACCCAACAGAAGTGATGTCATGACTGGAAGTGACATCATCAAGCAGGAAAATTTTTAACAATCCTAGGCTGCAATCCTACCCACACTTACCCAGGAGTAAGTCCCATTCACTATCATTGTTAAACCGATATACATAGTAGCTTGTTAAAAGTACAGGTCTGTACAGGTCTGTAACATTTCCCCAAATGCAGTCACATACCATGGTAACATCAAGTCTAATATAATAAAAATTATATTAAAATTATACTAAAAATAAAATATTGAAGTGAATGGGGACCCACCTGAAATTGCCTCGTGTTCTCAAACCCACCCAGTTTGAGAAACACTGGCCTAGAAGAAAATCTCGCAATGACCCCCAGCTAAGGTGACATGATAGGATGTCACTGGGAAGAGAAGCTGAAAAGCCACTATGTAGAGTGCTTTGGATTCCAGCCCAAGGAGTTATGCAAAATAATGCAAACTGTGGGTTCAAGACAAATCCAGATATGTTTTCCTACAGGGCTGAAATGTTCTTCCATGCAAGGGCAGGAATTAATGTTCATTGACAGTTTGCCTGACTTGTCTGATTCAAATTTCCTGTAACTTATTTGAATGGCTCGGTTATTGACATTGAATTACAGTGGAGTGCTATGAAAATACAGGTGGCGTTTTCATGACTATCAAATTATTTTTATGCATTTGGGACTGGAGAACCAATGATATATTATATATTGTGCTATTTTTCCCTGTTTACATTTAATCAAGCCAAAAGTTAATGTAAAATGCAGTATCTGTAACTGGATTCTATTCAACGGGCAATAGGATGAAAATGGCAGCCTCTTTCAAAAGTCATTGTTACTTTTTGGTATTCTATCACCTTGAATTATTAAAGTCAAATTAATTCTGCAGATAAGAGTTGGTCCTGTTCCAGATTTTTTGGTTGAAGTCCAAGTTTTCAACCTTACTGGAGAACTTCAAACCTGGAACTAAATTTGACTTATATTTTCTGTTATGTCATCTCAGTACCATTTGTTCATCCTTTTTATCCAAATACTCATTATCTCATTCAAACTAAGGAGTGCATTTTGGCCTTCAAGCTTCTCAGCCCTTGTCCGCTTTGGGGAATCTGTCCACTCATTTAAGTTATAGGGGAAACATAAGCATTTTTAAATGAGCTAACCCACCATGACAGGTGGTAACACCTGCTAAGGAAAAATAGTTGAAGGGGAGAAGTTTCCATAGCAACTATATCAAGGGTAAAGTCTACTGAATTTTTAAAAGGTATATTTATGAAAGGAAGAAAATAGATAAAAGTGGAGAAGACTTTTACAGCCCATTCTTACCCCTCCTGGTGCAGTAGCATCAAAAAATTGGCACACTGTATCCAGAGGGGCGGGGGGATGAGGAGGCTTCAGCAGGCAAATGGGGATTTAAAATCCCCTTACCCCTGCATAAGCCTCCAACTCTGTAACAGAATTTCTTGGATCTGCACTAGTGATTTCACTAGGAGAGAAAGGAGAGGAGGAAGCTGCAGGAAAGGATAGAATCTGGCATGCACCATTGTCACTAGATCCACCCCTCCCACAGCCTCTCTACCCTTGTTCCTCTCCCTCCCTGCCCAGTATCACCCTTTTCTTGCCCCTGTTCCACTTTCATCCCTTCCCACCTCCCTCACCATCTTACCTCCATTGGTCTTTCTAGGTCTGCTGGACTGTGCAGGAAGGTACTGGCTGTTCCTTGACCCTTTTCTTCACCCTGTTTTGAAAAAGAATAATATAAATCATATGCATACAGCTGCAACAGTGTCATATCCTGCACCTTGAAAAGGGGCTCTGTTCAGGTATGTGAAAAGGTTGAGAGTTTCTATCAAACTCTTTCTAACCGTCACGTTCCTTTGTTCTAAAGTCAGCTCTGTGAAGTGATGGAGAAGTAGTAAATATTCTCCCCCCTCCTTGGATGAAAAGGGTGGTACAAGTTAAATAAATAGATGACTGCAGCTACTGTACAGTGACTGACGGAGAGTACAGCCATGTCTGTATCAGTGGCAGCATCTGGGAGGCAAAAGAGTTTGGTGGGCCGCATCATAAAAGTGCACTATTGGTGAATGACTAGAGCATCCTGGGTGGGTATGGTTTAATGATGCCATCTGCAGTACCAGTTGCAGTACCAGTGCTGCTGGACATTTTGTTGTGTGGCTCGCACAGTGTTACCCAACCTGCTGTGACTCTCTACCAGTGATGAAAAAGATGTGAGGCACTCTTCTCCATTGGTTGCTGCTCAGGAATGCTGGCCCTTTAGTTTCCCACAGCCCAGTTACCTTGCAGATGCCTGATCTTGTCTGATCTTGTGAAGCTAAGCAAAATCAGGCCTGGTTAGTACTTGGATGGGAGACCTACTGGGTTCTGTAGGCTTATACCATAGTCTTTCAAGACTGAAGGTTGCCAACCATAGTTTTACCAGCTACTTCCAATTCCTTTCATTTGTAGTGTTTTCAAAATATCCCTTATTTTTAATTTGTTTTAAATCTGGCAGCCCAAAACTAGAATTGAGGCTTTCCCTAAACAATTCTTACATGAAACCATCCTTCTTGTTTATGCTGATTAGATAGATTTTAATGGATTTCACCTGATGAAGTATACAGCTATGAAAAGACTTCCCCTATTGTCTATAAAGGATGCTCAAGGGCTGAAGTATACTGAACCTCTTTTCTACTTGATTTGTAGCCTCACTGCTATGTTTCAGTGCATTTCCATGTAATGTCTTTTTAAGATGATATTTATTAAAACTGCAAGTAGCATAAAATGCATAAAATACTGGCAGTGACACTGTCATAGGCATGTGTTACAAAATACTCTAATTTACATTGTTTCATTGTTGCAACCATAATGTCATTTTAAAGAACATAGGACTCCATAGGCAATGTCAGTGAAATTATATATCATTTCAATGGCTTCCACATGATCTGCAGATGCTTCCATACTTATACAACATTGATTACTTTTCCCCCATATTTTCAGTGATAGAAAAATGCTGCAAAAACTACTGTGCTTGTTGCAAAAGATATGAGCAGGAGGTGTATTTTATCAAAAGCTGTATTCTCATTCGTGTGCAAAAAGCTGATAATCACAATACATGCAGTCTATATTTCTTCTAAATTCACAGTATTATGTTTGGGGAATGGACTTGGTTGGCAACCTTCAGTCTCAAAAGACTATGGTATAAGCCTACAGCACCCAGTATTCCCAGGCAGTCTCCCATCCAAGTACTAACCAGGCCTGACCCTGCTTAGCTTCCAAGATCAGACAAGATCAGGCACATGCAGGGTAACAGTTACTTCTGGGGAATGGAAATGTGATCATATTTTGGAATTGCCTTTTTTCCCCAGGCTTTACCTGGTGGTTGAGCTACCCATTCCTAATACTGCCAGTGGTGGTCAACAAGGAATTCAGAGAGCAATCCAAATTTGACAATCCACCAGTGCCGTGGTCTCTGTGCTGGCAGAGGGTATTGTAAGAGGGGTCTGCACAGCACCGCCAATCTAGGCCTTCTGCCAAACACTGCAGATAAAGTTGCGCTGGGTTGCAGAAGGACAGCGGGAGGATGGTTCAGAGGTGGGGGAGGGTAAAATGAGGGCGAATCAGACCAGGGGAGGGGGTTAGGATCAATGTAGGCCTCCTCCACCATATCCTATCTTCCCTCCAGGACTTGGCAGTCTTACATAAGGTTGCTTGGACTTCCACAAGCTAAATAACTGGAGGAGATATGAGTAGCCTGATAGGGCAGGCTGGGGGGAAATATCCCCTTATCCCAAGGAGATCTCCAGCCTGCTCCTGATGACCACTGAATATAGCAGAGGCCTTGCGGCCCCACTGCGCCAGCACTTGTTAGGAGTGGTCTGTCAGTATACCAATAACGGCTAGGCACCATTACTTTTTCCTCCATGGGATCATATCTCCAGAATGTCTGTAATGGGGGTAAGTACTGAACATTCTTTAGGAGAGCAAGGGGATGTCAGAGATGGTTACTAGAGAAGCAAGGTAATTATGCAGTAGGTTTACATTGGTTATTCATAGGTCAGGGTTTCTCAAACTGTGAGTCTCACTACCTGATTGTTGGTAGGTTTCAAAGCTGAAACTGACAAGCAGATAGGGAGAAGAAAAATGCATGGAGCCCTATGGAAAGTGAAACTGAGCCACATCATGAGTTATTTGCATGTCTTAATTCATTGCCAAGGGCAGGCTGAGAGGAATCCACCAGAATCCGCCATGCCACCAGAATGCAATCTGATATCCCCCTAAAAATACTTGAGAAGGAAGTCCTTCCCTCCAAGCTGACAAAAGTTATGAGCCCTATGGAAAGCGAAACTGAGCTACACGTTCATGTTTGCTCAGGAATGAGCATATGTGCCTTGGCTTGTGTTGCAGATCAGGTAAAGGGGAATGCAAGGCCATCAGAATGGTCCCAATTTGAGGCTGGAGCTGGTAAGGTGAATTTTTTTTTTCTTTTAAAGATTTATAAAGCTAGGTGATTTCTGATAGTTATATGGTTTAAATACAAGAACTTAAAGTGACGTGGGCATTTCTGAAAACCTTACTGATTTTTGGAGGGGGAGGGAGAGTTAAGGTTATTGCAGGCAGGCTACAAAGAGAATCCGCTAGGTGGAACAGGGATTGCTTCCCCATATTTGCCTCCTCTTATTTCATTAATTGTTTTACTTTAATTTAATTATTTATAATTATTTATTTTAATTTGTTTGATTTTTGTCACTTCTGGCCATGACATCACTTTTGGCGGGTCCCAGACAGATTGTCATTCAAAAAAAAAAAGTAGATCCTGGTGCTAAAAAGTTTGAGATCCACTCAAACTTTAGATTATTGAACTGAACACACCTGTTATGAATAGCTACAGTTAAGAGTGGTTACAAATTTGATAACAATGCTCTCCAGATCCAAACATTTTGCCAATTCTTTTCAAAAGGCAGGGTAGTGTTTATTTTTCAAATCTATACTTGTCATATGGTTCCTTCTATTACTTTGTACATGTCAAAGGCATGAGGGTTTATTTATGGAATATCTGATGGAAGAATACTCACACCAATCACGCACAATTTATGTAGTTCACGGAAGCCAATTTTTGAATTTAGCAAAAAGATTAAAAGCTGCAGCAAACTATCTGTCTTGCATAACTGCTGCTCTTCATAGCATTTAATTACTTTTGGGCAAGAGTGTTTAGTCTCTAAAGACTTTACATTCACAGTGTTTTGAGATGAGTAAGGCAGGCAGGTGGCATAAGGCTTCATACATGCTATGATACACCACAAGCTTCATCTGCTAGTCTTGGATGAATCAATTCCTGAAAAAGTAGTGAGGCAGATAACTTATGTCAACCATGCTGGCAGAAGGAGATCCCCTGGGAAAAAAACCCACAACTTTATATAAAATCTCCTATATAAAACCTACTGTCCCTGGTTAGCTGCCTTCCTTTCAGTTACTTACAGAGCAATTTGGTGTAGGCCTACTCAGAAGTAAGTCCTATTGTGTTCAGTGGGGTTTATCCCCAGGAATGTTTGTATACAATTGTAGTCTTAGGGCCCAATCCTATCTAGGCCTTGCATTGCTAGAACTCACGTTCCGGTAGCTCAAGGCCTGGTATGGCAGTCAAAAGCAAGGCAGCTTTCAAGCACATCCAGGCCATTGCTGCAAATTGTGAGAGAGTTGGATAGATGTGCGGGGATGCAAATGGTACAGGAGATGGATACAGTGAATAGAGGGATGTTCTTTTCCCTCTCACACTATACCAGAACGAGGGGAATCCACTAAAATTGAGTGTCAGGAGAGTTAGAACAGACAAAATAATTCTTTACCCAGCGTGCAATTAGTCTGTGGAACTACTTGCCACAGGATGTGGTGATGGCATCTGGCCTAGATGCCTTTAAAAAGGGATTGGACAGATTTCTAGAAGAAAAGTCCATCACAGGTTACAAGCCGTGATGTGTTTGTGCAACATCCTGGTTTTAGAAGTAGGCTACTTCAGAATGCCAGGTGCAAGGGAGTGGCCCCAGTATGCAGGTATCCTGTTGTCTTGTTTGCTTCCTGGAGACATCTGGTGGGTCACTGTGAGATACAGGAAGCTGGACTAGATGGACTTTTGGCCTGATCCAGCATGGCTCTTCTTTTGTTTTTATGGGAGATGTGGTGAGCACAGCAACAGGTCCCAGAGACTCTACCACTCACGGTATGTTGGCAGTGAACGGGGAGGGCAGGCGGTGTTTCTGGGCAGAGACGGGGGAGGACAGAGGAATGGGAGGGAGTGTATCCTAGCAGCAGTGATGTGCGCAGGGTCATCTACTCTTTTGAAATGTGTCCCACCCCCTTTTGCTCCTCTGACTTACACCAGCTACATAGGTGGCATAGATCTGAGGACATCCATAAGCAACCAGAAGGCCTACTAGAGGTAAGGGAAAAATACTTCTCCCAGGCCTCATGATCGCCCCCACCCCGCACCATTAATATGGAGCATGTGTCCCATTGGCACAGCTGCATTGTCACTAATGGTAGGTGATAAGTTTTGGCAGTCAGTCTACCAATCCATGCCAGTTTGGCTAAATTATTGGGTGATGGACTCACACTTCTACTGCGAAAACTATCTGTAGGTTTCTATGAAATGTTGATTCAAATGCAGCAATTAATATTCTGTGATTGTTAGACAGTTAATTTGTTGTAAGTGAGGATGCTATGCTACTTCTCTGGTCAGGTGGGTTGATAACAGAAGAATTAGCAGGATATATTTTTTAGAGGTGTGTGTTACCTTGTACTATCTCATAGAATCATCCCCGATCTGTAATATCTTAGCATAGGATGACTTTCCCTGAAACCAGTAGCATAGCTAGCGGGGACAGGATGCGGATCACCCTGGCTGAAAGGCCAGAAGGGGGTACCATGTGAAACCCACCCAAGATGGTGGTGGTGGGAGAAGAAGCAGCACCAGGTATGTAGAGGCCACTGCACCCTCCTGTTTCAGCGGCTTTGTGATGCTGTTGCCATCTGGTTCCTTTATACTTTGGAGGCTGAACTTCCAAAGAAGAAGAAACCAGGCAGCAGCAACACCACAAAGCTGTTGAAACAGGAGGAGGAGGGGGTGGCAGGGCAGGGTGGGGGGGGGTGCTTGGTGATGTTGCTGTCACCTGGTTCTTTCCTTTGCTTAACTTGCAGAGGAGAAGGAACCAGGTAACAGCGACATCTCAAAGCCACCGAAATATGAGGAGCCAGCAGAGGAGGCTACATACTGATGCTGCTTCTGCTTCTCTCATAGCCTCTGCCGTCTTGTGTGGGCCTCATATGGCACCCCCTTCCAGCTTGGCACCCTTGGGTAGCCCGCCTCTTGGGCAGCCCACTGAACCTCCAAAGGTGGCAGGAACACCACAAAGCCACAACTCCCCATCTGCCCTCTCCTCCTGTTTCAGTGGCTTTTCTTGTGCTCTATGCAGTCTTCTTCATGCTGGGCTGAGTGGGAGCAAAGTCACTTAGCCAAGCTAGGAGTGACTGCAACCTGGAAGTAATTTGATGAGTAATTGACATCATCACATCACCACCAATTACTTCAGTGCCTGTGTGTTTAGTGGGGTGACAGCAGGAGCCACCACCCCTGGGCAGCAGAACCGATAGCTATGCCACTGCAGGAAACAGCCTATGAACTCTACATATGTCAGCCACAGCAGCCACTGACCATCAGAAAGTGACCATCAGAAAGTGATTCATAGCCCATAGCCAATAAACCTGAACCGTTTTTACTGCAACAGCAGAAAGTTGTTGCGACAATTGCCGATATGCAGACAATTCATGCTTTTGATACGTATGATTGCACTATGCAATTTTCAACCTTTCTCATCTCACAACACACTGACAAGGCACTAAAATTGTCAAAGCACACCATCAGGTTTGTGACAATGGACAAGGCACACCGTGCTTCCTGTGGGGAGCCTTACATCCCCCATTGGCCCTACTAATAAATGACCTTCTGCCAAAGTCCTGTGGCACACCTGAGGACCATTTGCAGCACACCAATGTGCCCTGGCATAGTGGTTGAAATGTTTGCTCCAGGGGTTCAGATAGGGAAAGGCTCAGAATGTGATGCACCAACCCAAAGATGTACATGCCAAAAGCCTGTATCCTTTTGCTTGCATGGAGCTGTTACTGAAATGAATAGAAGATCTCTTGCATGGGTGTGTGCCATGCAGTGGCATTGCTAGGGGGGTGCGGGCCGCACCGGGTGTCGCGCACTGGGGGGTGATGCGCACTGGGGGGTGATGTGCACTGGGGAGGTGAACCGCTAAAATTGCAGTGGTTAGGTGTAACCCCATCATGTTATATACCATTGGATGCAGAATTCCCAGTGGAACACAATGCAAAAAACCAGAGTGAAATATTTCCTTTCTATCAAAAGGTATGGCCAAAAAACCGGAGAACAAAAAATGCATGGAGCCCTATGGAAAGTGAAACCAAGCCGTATCACGCGTTTACTCATGAGTAGGCAAACTTGCCTTAGTCCAACAGAAAGGGCAGGCTGAGAGGAATCCAACGACACCAGAATGGTCTTGATCCAATGAATGTAACCCCCCCAAAAGATCCGAGAAGGAGGTCTGTCCCTCCAAGTTGTCGAACGTATTGAGCCCTATGGAAAACGAAACTAAGCCACATGGTTGCGTTTACTCGTGAGTAAGCAAACGTGCCTTTGCTCCTGGGCAGTTTAGGCAAAGGGAAATGTGAGGCCACCAGAATGGTCCTGATTTGATGCAACTGGAACTCAACAAATGCTCCAGAAAGAAGCCCCCGGCCCATAAAAAGAATGAAACAGAGGCCTGATAGGGTATTATTATTATTATTATTATTATTATTATTATTATTATTATTATTATTAACAGTATTTATATACCGCTTTTCAACTAAAAGTTCACAAAGCGGTTTACAGAGAAAAATCAAATAACTAAATGGCTCCCTGTCCCAAAAGGGCTCACAATCTAAAAAGATGCAGATGAATACCAGCAGACAGCTACTAGAACAGACAGTGCTGGGGTGAGGTGGGCCAATTACTCTCCCCCTGCTATAAAAAGGAGCACCCACTTGAAAAAGTTCCTCTTACCCAATTAGCAGGGGTAAGGTGAATCTTTTTCTGTTTTAGGCTGCAATCCTATCCACTTTCCTGGGAGTAAGCCCCACTACAATGGGACTTACTTCTGAGTAGACAGGCATAGGCTTGGGCTCTCAGACTTGTAAAGACAGGCGGGTCTTGATAGTGATATGCTTGAAATATAAAAACTTAAATTGAACTGGGTACTGGGTAGGGGTGAAAATCTTACTGATTCTTTTGGGGGGAGGTGTTATTGCAGGCAGGCTACATAGAAAATTCACAGGTGGAACAGGGCTGGCTTCCCCTTATTTAATTATTTGTTTTACTTTAATTATTTATAACTATTTATTTTAATTTGCTTTGTGGTGGGTTCTGTCATTCTAAAAAGATTGTCATTCGAAAAAGTGGGTCCCAGTGCTAAAAGTTTGAGAACTGCGCCAATAAGATGTTAGTAAGTTGACACCCTGGGGGGAGGTGACACCACTAATGACCAAAATCACCAAAATCACAGTTTGTAAAAATAATACCATCATGTTATATATCAATCAACATGTAATTTCATGCAGAATGCAATGAAACAAACTGCATTGAAATATCTTTATTCTATCAAAAGGTAGAGCCAAAAAACCAGGGGGGCGGGGCGATGGTAGACCACCATGCCCACCACCTGGAGTGTTGCTCCGCCCACTGCACGGGGGTGACGCGCTGGCCTCCTGCACCAGGTATCACAAACTCTAGTGCCGCCACTGGTGCCATGTGTATATTGGAGCTCTTCTATTACCAAAGAACCACGGAATAAAACTGCAGGTATTCTTTATGAACTGGATACTTCTGTATGAGGGGGAAAAATGTCACAAACTAAAATCAAATATAAGAGGTTAAATGGTGTGTTACACAAGCAATACTCCTGTTTAATGGAGAAAGGTGCAATTGCGAAAATTTAGATTCCTACTCCCGATTTTGGTTTGCTATGAAGACATGTTATTTTACACTGAACTTTGATTGACACCACTGCAATGATCTCTGCAAGCATGTTAATTAATTTAGGAACTGAAAGTCATGGCTGAATGGTGCTGGTAAAACAAGAGGTTATTTTCCACTGTGATGAAACATGTTTATATGAGTTGACTTGGTTTCAAAAATGTGTGGTTATTCTAACAAAAAATTGAATTTGAATGTACAAGTGTAGCATTATTCAAATGGTTTTCCAGAGTAACCTAACTCAAAGAAGAATGCCATTTTCTACACCAACAGAGCATGTAATGGTTTGTCATTACAAGAAAAGTTTAATTTAGACAAAAACACTCTCCCACTCATTGTGAGCCTTCTTAGAAACAATGAACAAGCCTCATGGTGACATCTTATATCTGCATGTTACTTCTTGTTTTAGGATTTTTGTGTAAGTTTTCAGCTTGGGTGGGATGGGATAGAGGAGATGTTATGATGCGCATTATAAAATGTCCTGTGTGGATTTTGGACAAGACTGAAATCCTAATTATAACCAATATCCAATGATAAATGTGAAATGGACTCCCATGGTGGCTAATATCATACACTTATTTCAATGCATTACTATTAAGTGTGCATTCTGAATCAAATTATGCCAGATATTCACTTCTTGCAAACACTTTTGGGAGAAAAAGCAGTGTTCTGGAGAGCAAAGATTCTTCCCCAAGCTCTGCCTGTTTATTCCCCAACCTGCAAGTGCTTGTGCACATTTTTTCTTTCTTTTCAAAATGCATCTTCTTCTCAGCCAGGAGTCACAAACTGAACATGATAGTGTTGTGATGTCATGTATCCTATCAGGCTGGCTATGTGATGATATCATGAAAGTTAATTCCAAGTTAAATTTCAAGGACAATCCTTCCTCCCTCCCTCCCCTCCCCTCCCCTCACTCACTCACTCACTCACTCATCACTCACTCAGAGCCCAATCCTGAGCTCCTGTGGCGCACAGCACTGTGGTGGCACCAAAAATGGCTCCTGCTGCATCCTGCACTCCAATGGCAGCCATGGGCGGCACCTTGAGAGAAGGGGACTTTTGATGTACACATTTGGTCCCTGTTGTGTATATGCAATGTTGGACAGAAATGGCTCAAACATGGCGTTTTAGTGTTTGCCATGACATTTTTATTCACTTTTAATTAGCTATTTAATTTAGCTATTTTTGTTATATTCTATCTCTTCTTGTGGGTATTAAATTGACAGTGCTTTAGCACTGGCAGAATGAGTGTTCTGCCAGCACTAACAGCTGCAAAAATGTCATAAAGTGCTTTCCGACAGTGTGCTCAATAGCACACTGCTGGGAGACTGGCACCTTCTTGTCCACATTGACAGCTCTCTTGCCAACACACCAGACCAGGTAAGTCAACAGGAGAGACAGGATGGGTGGCAGGGAAGGATGTAGCAGGGCAGAGAGGCTCTGGGAGGCACATGCTAGATCCTGTCACCTTTTACTCCTTCATCTCTTTCAAGCAATGGAGATGAATCAACCTCTGTTGCGATCTGTTGGGGTATTATAGATCATTGTTTTCTGAGTCATGACACACACACAAAAACAGCCTACATAGCCAAAAGAATTCCGAACATACTTTTTATAAATGTTCTTTGTTGGCTTAAGACACTGTATGAGCCAAACCAATAAATCATCTAGCTAGGAATCAGGTGCATGTACAGCTCAGAATCATAAGTAAAATTATCCTTAGCCTGCTACTGAACTGTGTTCTGCAACCTGAGGATACTGCAAAGAGCATGTTCCATCAACTGAACAATGGCTATCTTTCAGTTAGATGCACAGATCACAATCCCCCAGGTTTGGCCTAGAGTCTATATAAAAGACATGTGGTTTTCTGTTCCAGGGTACAGTCCTGTCAAGCATGGACTATTTCAAGCTAAAGGGAAAACAACATTTAACACTGAATATATGCTCTGATTTCTTCTATCCACACATATTTAGGTATGTGCTTAAGTATTTTGCTGGAGGATTATACATTCCAGGACACAGGCTTATAGGATCATACTTACAGAGAATCATTGTCATGAAAGATTACCCTGTACTGGTTGACTGCTTCCCATTTCTGGGGATAGATGTGTTTAATCTTAACTCTCCTCAGATGCTCATAGATACCATAATAAATTAATGGCATAATAAATAACAATAATGCCAATGGAAATAATTTCTCCAAGTACTGAATTTGATCTATGTCTTGAAATATATGAGTTAAATGTAGTTCAGCCATCCAAACTGTATAAATAGTTGAACCTGATCATTCCATATCAAATTTCCCCTTGCTTCTATATTAAACTTTTCAATTTTGTGTCCAGACTATGATGTCATCATAAAAAAAATAATAGTGCTTTTATAAATGAAACCTTTCATTTTGTTGAAGATGGAACTGGGTACAACTAAAAACCCTATTGACATGAATCACAAGCTTTGCCTTGGGAACTTGAAGTCTCTTACAGTGCAATCCAAACTGCACCTTGGGCACCGGGGCCCAGGAAGGTTGCAAACGTGCTGTAAGGCATGTTTGCACCTCCTCATGGGCCGGCTAGGCCAGTGTGAGTGTTGGCAGGGTGGGATAGGCTCTGGGGACAGCTGGACCCTGCACTGTTCCTCTTCCAGCCCCCCTTCCCCTGGTGGGCTGTGCTGCAGGTGGACCCTCTATCAGGGCTTGGAGGTTGTCTGGGAGACAAGCACCTATCCTACACTGGATACAGCACAAGCCTCTTGACTTGCCTATTCCAGGGCAAGATAGGATTGCGCCATTAGTTTAACTGACTGATCATGAAGTTCAGAGGTTTGAAGCAAGCAAGGGACAATTGGCTCTGTATAAAAGGGAACAACTGTCAGTGATAGCAGGTGGTTCACATTGGGAGAAGGTGGAGGTATGAGGAAGGGGGAAGTTAAAAAGGGGAGTGAGGAAATGAGGACAGAACAAAGTGGTAGGTATTTGATGATATGGGAGTTCAATGGAAGGGAAAAGACAGGCCTTAGGAAGATCAAGTGACCAAGAGAAATGGGGACCACATGTGGACGGATTTGGGTCCACAGTAATGTGGAAAATAAGGGTGGGAACAGTCAGTAAATACAGAGGTGGGTGATGGGGAAAGTTGCTGGGAGAGAAACACGTACTGGAATCAACAAAAATCCCCTGCACTTCAATGGCAACTTCAGACCTCCTGTTAATGTATTATTGATATGGCTTCTGGAGGAAAAGTGCCCTTCTGAGGCCATGAGGAAGTCATTAGAATCACTGGCAATTGCATTATGTTCTCCATGTTAGAACACAAGATATCAACTAACTGACTACCTCACTGCTTTTTGTTCTAAGGAGGTGTATACTGTGGGTCCTCAGTATCCATGGGGGATCTGTTCCAGGACCCCTCCCCTCCCCTCCCCGTGAATACAGAAATTTGTAAATAATTAAATATGTGGGGAAGGAGTGTGGAACTTACCTGGGGGTACGACCAGTCCTCTGGAGATTGCACATGGCTTCACAGCCTCCTCAAAAGGCCTACCAGATGCAACTGGAAGTCACTTCCAGTCCACACTGGCAAGTTCCAGTCATGTCCAGGCGGTATTCCGAGATGTTGGGAGGCTGTGTTGTCCTTCCTGCACCTCAAATCACCTCTGGACATGACCAAATGTCACTGGTTCGAACCAGAAGTGACTTCCAGTCGTGTCCAGGAAGTCTTCTGAGGCTCTCCAGCTGTGGGCTTGCCATCCACAGATACTCAAATTTGCAGATGCTCAAATAAAGAAGGCCTGCTGTAATGAATCCTATAGTTGTGGTTGCCAGGTCACAATGTATAGCATGTGTATTTTTTCTTAAATGCACTGATCAAGTGAAAGATTAGTATCATGGTTGTCCCTTATTTATTTATTTATTTATTTATTTATTTATTCCCTTCACTCTCATTTGCCATCCTCTCTACCTGCACAATGACAGGTTCTCAGCTATTTCTGGTCAGTGGTCTCCCACTTGCCAAGAGCTGAGACCCACTGTCAAGAACCCAATGGGTAAGTGAGGGGCCGTGCTGACACAGTTCTTTTCCTCCCTTTTTCCCTTCTGCTTTTTCCGTACCTGATGGTGCCCTGTTACTGTGTTGTTCTGCCCTTTCTTTCCTTCCAGGCCAAATGAAAGGAGAGGAGGGGCAGATAGTGGCCTGGCAGCAGCATGTGGTCAACACTGAAAGGTGAAGGAAAGCAAAGGAAAGGTGAAGCAAAAGAAAGCAGAGGGCACAGGAAGTGCTACAGCAGTAGAAAGCAGGTAGATGGGTGAGAGGCTGCCAATGCCCACTGAAGACTGGGGTCTTGGCTAAAACAACTACTCCCCTACGCCATAGTCTTTAGTGCAGTGATTCTCAAACTGGTGGGTTGCGATTCACAAGCTGGAGAACCACTGCCCCTTTCCCTTTAAGAGGCAAAGGCAGGAGGAAAGCAGCGGCACAATTCTCAGGAGAGAAGAGGGGCTGTTTTTAACTTAACTTACCTGCTGCCAGGGTCCAGGGGGTGCAAGGTTTGCAGAGCCCTCTGCAGGGCTTCCTGCAGCTTGTAGAATGTAAAAAAAAAATACTGATTGCAACCCATTTCCAAGTTGCAATCGCAAAAACAAAAGTGGGTCATGATTGTATTTTCTGTAAGCTGGAGAGAGCCCTGCAGAAGGCTTCACAGGGCTCCCCGCACCCCCTGGACTCCAGCAGCAGGTAAGTTAAGTTAAAAACAGCCCCCCTTCCCCCGCAGCAGTGTGATCCTGGGGATTGCGTCGCTGCTTTCCACCCTTCTCCACAAAGATTTACCCTGGTTCTTGAACTCTCAGCGAGTTTGAGAACCAGTGCTCTAGTGTAATTTACCTTCTCACCCGAGCACTGTCTTTTCTAGTGGCTGTCTGCTGGTGTTCTTTTGAATCCTTTTAGATTGTGAGCCCTTTTGGGACAGGGAGCCATTAGTTGTTTGTTTGATTTTCTCTGTAAACCGCTTTGTCAACTTTCTGTTGAAAAGCGGAATATAAATGCTGTTGTTGTTAATAATAATAATAATAATAATAATAATAATAATAATAATAATAATATCTACGACACCTAACTTTGACTATTGTTTAGGGCATGTTGGCCTAAGCCCAAAACAAAACGACAGCCCAGCACAGCCAAGACCCACCTGAGGTCAGGTCCCGCGACCCACTTCTAGGTCCTGATCCACCTGCTAAATGATGTGCATTTGTTGAATACTGTAAATTCTAAACCATATAGGTGGTGTAGGGCATATGAAGACTGCATGGGAAGAACAGACAATACAGTTCATACCTATCCCACTTGATCAGTGCAATCAGTGCACATTTTCTGAGTTGTGAGTTGGTCTAGCAGCCTTACCTACAATTAGGTGAATGAAATGCTTGCTTTCATCCTGACTCTTTCCCCCTTGGCCTGTTTGGTTAGAAATAGAATTAGATACCACTGGACATGAGCTGTGCCCATTATAAAGCAAGACAAAGGAATTTTCTCATTCAAGAATTAGAACAGTGTTATAAGAAAGATTAAAATTTACAGCATAAAGGCTCCAATTTTAGGATACAAAAGAAAAAATTAAGGACAGAGTCAGAAGACTTTGACCTCACTGATGATTTATTTATGGTTAGGACAATCTGGTAAAAGTGCATATCAGTAATTTGCTTTATAATTTGCCAATAATATACCTCTTGCTTCACCTCTTCTTTTGTCTCTGTGTTCATTTATTAGCTGTCATTCTCTGCCATAGTTCAAGCACTGAATATCCAGATGTATAGGGAAGCAATCACTGATGGATGGGTGATGGTTCCCTCTTTATAATGTGGTCTAATTTATCATGCTATGATTTATAAATTCGAACTTTTAAGTGCCATCCCCATATATAAGTTTTTGATTTATATAATATACATCTGATTTATAAGCCATTGCAATAATTTATTGGTCGGATAACTAATTTATTGGTTAAGCACGAAATATATGTTCCTCAATAGTTTCCTAAATTATGTCACTGATTTATAAATCATTGAAGTGGTTTCTAATGTTGAAAATGGAATTGGTAGCAGGGGAGTTTTAGAAGTAAATCCAAAGACAAACGAAAGATAGTCTGCTTCTCTTTGCATTTTTCTTCTCCACTTTCAACCGTGAAGATGGATAATGAATTCTTACCCATGCTGTACTGCAACAGGGAGATAAAAGATGTGCATGGGCCTTCTATGAGATTGAGCATTGCAGCATTTTAACTCTAGAGACATTCCAACAATTCTGAGCATTTCATCCTTTCTGCTGCATTCATTGTGCCAAAGTGGATAGTTTCTCTCTCTCTCTCTCTCTCTCTCTCTCTCTCTCTCTCTCTGTTCTTGATGACTCTCCCCTCCTCTTCTTCTTCTCCATACCCACTGAGAACTTTTAGGGTGCAATCCTAACTGTTAGTTTGTGACATAAAGCACGTTTGCACCTCCTCGAGGGGAAGCCAGGCTGGTGCTCCAAAAAGCACTGGCCTGTGGAGGCTGACAGACACCTCCACGCCAGCTTTCACTCTGGTGCTTGCGTTGGCCCTGCAGGGCTGACACAAGCGGAAAAGGTAGGCTTGGGGGGGAGGAGGAGGGAGGGAGGTGTTCCTGGGCGGGGGGAGGGAGGGTGATGGGCAGCCCCGGGGGTGGGCGGGAGAGGGGAGGGAGGCGGGGCTGGGATCCAGCAGTTGTGCCGGATCCCAACCCTTGTTCCTGGAGAGAATGGAGTGGTTTTAAACCACTCAGCTCTCCTCGGACTTGCGCCACCTCAGGAGGTGGCGCAAGTCCAAGGAGACCCATTGGGGCCAGCAACCCTTACCCAGGGGTAAGGGGAAGAGTTTCCCCTTGCCTTTGGCTAAGCCGCTTCTGGCTACAATCCTGCGCTGGATACAGTGCAAGCCTCCTGGCTTGTCTGTTCCAGCGCAAATTAGGATTGCGCCCTTATTCTTCTGCACATCCACACCTGTTGGCAACCTTCAGTCTCGAAAGACTCTGGTATCGCGCTCTGAATGGTGGTTCTGGCACAGCGTCTAGTGTGGCTGAAAAGGCCAATTCGGGTGTGACAATCCCTTCCACACTGGGAGCAAGTGCAGTCTGTCCCTGGCCTGTCTCCCTGGCTATGGGCCTTCCTTCTTTGCCTCTTAGCCTCAGACTGTTGGCCAAGTGTCTCTTCAAACTGGGAAAGGCCATGCTGCACAGCCTGCCTCCAAGCGGGCTGCTCAGAGGCCAGGGTTCCCACCTGTCCCACATCCACAGAAACAGTGTTATAACAGCATTTGTTCAAGTGCTTATACTTAGGCCAAGTCCAATCCAAGACACCAGGGAAAAAAGAGAACAGTTAATGAATTAGGGCCCAATCCTATGGGCACCTTCCACATTCTGTCAGCGGAAGGCCCTCTGTTGGCACTGCAGACAGGCAGTCTAATCCAATGCAAATACCCTTGCAGAGATGCAGATTCACCAACACAGCCAGCCAGCACTGTATCCTGCATGGGAATTTTGACTCTGGAGGTTTTCTTGGGATAAGGGAACATTTATCCCCTTGCCTTGGGGTAAGCTGCAGCAGTCACAATGGGGCAATTCAGACCTGCTCCAACAATGTTGCTAGCCCAAGTCTGCATTGCCCCTGTCAGCAGATCAGGCCTGGGAAGAGGGATAGGATGAGATGCGTGCTAGCACCGCCAATCATACCCCCCTTCCAAGGCCCAATTCACCCATCAGGACCCCATCACCACCTTCCTCCCACCCTCTGAGATGACTATCTGGCATGGCTGATGTGGCAATGACACTCATTGATATAAAACAAGCAGTGCACAAGGTCTTGGTTAGTGGGTGACAGTGAAGTTTCCAGACATGATGTAGGAAGCATTACTGTTTTTGCATGTATTATTTTGCTTTCTGCTTTGCTTCTGATTCCATAGAATAGTGCACCAGCATTAATTCTGGCACATAATTCTATGCTCCACCAGCATTAACTGTGACCTGCTAACCACCAAGCATAGCAAGACTGTCCAATCCACCTGCTCACTTACTTGAACAAATAAAGACTTCCATTTGCTGATGGTTACTCTGTCACATGTCTCACAGCTTGTGGTCTGCCACACATCGTGACATTGTATGCTAGTTATTTTGTCAATAAACTCTCATAAAAGCCATGGATAGTTTAAAAAAAAAAGACTGAAGGTACATCAATGTGAACCACAAATATAACTGGACTGCCTTAATATTGATGGGGTAAATCTGCCTCTTCTGCAAATTAAGGGCCAAATTCTCATTGAGTTTAATGGAATTTGAAACCAGGGTTGTTTTTCTAAATGTGTTTCTTGCAAGATTATGGTACACTAGGGTAATTAAGCAAGTATGGCAAATTCAGTTGTCTATGTGCCCACACAGCTTATTATAAAGACTTCTGACCCAGAGCGAATATCACAGTGATTGGCTTTGATGTGGGCTTTGCAATTCACACTACTCCAATTAACATTTGTCTAATGCTATCAGTATACTGCTTGGAGGTATCTGTGATCACACATCCGGGGGGAAAAGAACGTCCCAAATGACAGGTCTGTCCAGCATCCCAAGAAGTTACCTTTCCAAACCAGCTGCATCAAAACAAATTCATGATTTGTCTTTTGTTTCTTCCATTTTTGCAACAAAGCTGAAGGGCAAAGATGCTCATTACATGTGGAACTTGTAAGCAAAATCATGGCATATTGTACACTTTGCTGGAGGAAATAAATTTTAATTGCTGGAGTTGGTACTCATTAATTATTTTCTGTGTGTGGTGATGCCAAATCCTAGAGCTAATGTTCTTCTTTACAGGCATTAACTGTACTGCTGCTAAAATGTTGCTATGGGTCAAGTTTGCAACTAGGTTATGTCTGAACAATATTACTGATATCCCAGATGCTGGCTGTTTACATCAGTGTTTAATTCTCATTTTCTTTTTGCTCTTCTTATTGAAGTACTTGGACTGTTTACAATCAAAGCGGTACTCAGATGTGCCGGAGTGATTATCAGGAATCAGGCACAAACTAGAAGATACTTCTTTATTTTGGCACAAAGCAAGTTTGGACTAAAATGCTGGATACTTGTGTTCCTCCGGGGGATGAAAATGGAGCAGTAGTAGGTGGGACCAATGGAGCCCTGTTCCGCTGTATCCTATCCTCGGTGTTGGACTGAAAAGCCCAACATGGAGGTTCTCAAGTTAAATAGCTGGCGCAGATTTGAGAAGCCTCAATGCAGGCCTGGGACTCTTTCCGGGGGATGGGGACATAAGAACATAAGAACAGCCCCACTGGATCAGGCCATAGGCCCATCTAGTCCAGCTTCCTGTATCTCACAGCGGCCCACCAAATGCCCCAGGGAGCACACCAGATAACAAGAGACCTCATCCTGGTGCCCTCCCTTGCATCTGGCATTCTGACATAACCCATTTCTAAAATCAGGAGGATGCGCATACACATCATGGCTTGTACCCCATAATGGATTTTTCCTCCAGAAACTTGTCCAATCCCCTTTTAAAGGCGTCTAAGCTAGACGCCAGCACCACATCCTGTGGCAAGGAGTTCCACAGACCGACCACGCGCTGAGTAAAGAAATATTTTCTTCTGTCTGTCCTAACCCGCCCAACACTCAATTTTAGTGGATGTCCCCTGGTTCTGGTATTATGTGAGAGTGTAAAGAGCATCTCCCTATCCACTCTGTCCATCCCCTGCATAATTTTGTATGTCTCAATCATGTCCTCTGTCAGGCGTCTCTTTTCTAGGCTGAAGAGGCCCAAACGCCGTAGCCTTTCCTCATAAGGAAGGTGCCCCAGCCCCATAATCATCTTAGTCGCTCTCTTTTGCACCTTTTCCATTTCCACTATGTCTTTTTTGAGATGCGGCGACCAGAACTGGACACAATACTCCAGGTGTGGCCTTACCATCAATTTGTACAACGGCATTATAATACTAGCCATTTTGTTCTCAATACCCTTCCTAATGATCCCAAGCACAGAATTGGCCTTCTTCACTGCCGCCGCACATTGGGTCGACACTTTCATCGACCTGTCCACCACCACCCCAAGATCTCTCTCCTGATCTGTCACAGACAGCTCAGAACCCATCAGCCTCTATCTAAAGTTTTGATTTTTTGCCCCAATGTGCATGACCTTACACTTACTGACATTGAAGCGCATCTGCCATTTTGCTGCCCATTCTGCCAGTCTGGAGAGATCCTTCTGGAGCTCCTCACAATCACTTCTGGTCTTCACCACTCGGAAAAGTTTGGTGTCGTCTGCAAACTTAGCCACTTCACTGCTCAACCCTGTCTCCAGGTCATTTACAAAGAGGTTGAAAAGCACCGGTCCCAGGACAGATCCTTGGGGCACACCGCTTTTCACCTCTCTCCATTGTGAAAATTGCCCATTGACACCCACTCTCTGCTTCCTGGCCCCCTTTCCAAGGAGACCTCTTTTGGCCTCAGTGCTGCTGCTGGATACAGTGGTAGCCATTTTGGCACCACTGCACCCGGCAACAGTGCTAGGAATAGGATTGGGCTGCCCATCAGCACAGCCTTCATTGCCAGAGCAACCAAAATGCTACATCTGGGCTGCACCGGTGAAGAGGAGGTAGGAAGAGCCTGCAGACTTTATTAAATGCTTTAAAAGCCCTAGCCTATGATAAGTAGTTGGGAGGGGGGAACTGGAAAGTGAAAGGCTGACGGCTTCCAGCTACTTCCTGCTCTGGAAGAAGGTAACCCATCAGCCCCGTGAGGAGAAGGAGCAGGATTTGGGTGAGCTTCAACTTCCCCCCTATCATTATCAAGCCAACTTGAGGCTAACTCTGAAAGCAACCTGCACCCTATGGCTGTGCTCACTTTGCTTGCTCCTTGTCACAATCTGCACCACTCCAAGGAGAGAACTCTGGGAAGACCGGGCAATACCAGATGGACAGATCCCAGAACACCAGGGATGCACAAAAACCAAAGCCAATTCCTCCAGAACTGTTAATCATCTCAAATGTGACTGACTTCAGAATTTTTGCAAGATAGCATATATTTTTTATATAAAATATGTTCAAAAATATTCTGAAGGGCTTTCACAAATTGTTGCAAGGTGCTGTCCATATCATTGCTTCTGGCAGAAACCACAGGGACCCCGTACTACTAATATATTTTATTTTTATTTATTTATTTACAAAATTTATATCCTGCTTTCTCTCCCCGCCAGGCACCCAAAGCAACTCCTTCAAGATGCATGGATTGGAATCTTTTTATGGATGGATGAAGACAGGACATCAGTTTCATTACAAGTTGATGTTTTATATAGTATTTTGACTCACTGTTTACTGCAAAATAAGGAACACATATATTGAGCTAAAAATGTGCACAGATCAATTTTGGAACATCATTTGAAGGCGTAAATTATATATTAGTCAAAGGAACAATCAGTAATTATAGACCTTGGTACAGGAACTTATCTAAAGCTGTGTTGCCAGTTCAATATTTTATTATTGTTCTCTCGGCAATGCAGGAAGAATCTTGCTGTATAGGGGGAAGGAAAAGAGATGAGTCGTCCTGACATTATCCACATACTTCCTTCTATCTAGAAGAGCGCAGGTGAGTATAAGAGCTGCGTTTTCCTGGCAACAAACATTGTAATTTTAGGTATGTCTACTGTGTTGAATGGAAATCACTCCCAAGTAAGTACAGGCGAAATCCAGAGGGCACCCTGGGGTGATGCAAGTCCCTTGTGCTGGCCCATCATTGTTGCAAAAAGTGCCATAAAGCAGTTTCGCTCTGATGTATGAGGAGGGAGGCTGGTGCATGGACATGCGCCGGCCTTTGGAGGCTGAGGACCAAATCCTATCCAGTTTTCCAGTGCCAGTGCTGCAGTGACAACGGGGCATGTGCTCCTTCCTGCAGTGGGGAGGCAGTCACAGAGGCTTCCTCAAGGTATGGAAACATTTGTTCCCTTATCATGGGGTAGCATTGTGGTTACACCTATGCTGGAAAGTTGGATAGGATTGGGCCCTGAATCAGGCCCCGTTGCACCGGTGGATGGGTAAGTATATACCAGCCTTTCCAGGCTGGCACGGGGGTCCAGGAGGTGTGGGGAGGGTGGGGAGGTGGTGTTTAGGGGTGGTGGGAGGGCAGGTGGCGGGTGGATGGGGAGCAGGAAGCAGGGCCAGGATCCGGCAGTTATGCTGGATTGTAGCTCCATTCCTGGGCAGCCTGGGCCAGCCCTGCTCAGATTTATGCCACCGATTTAGGTGACATGGATCTGAGTAGCCCCACTGGGCTGCTGCAATATTACCCGGGGTAAGGGAAAGTATTTTCCCTTGCCCCGGGCTGGTCTGTAGTCAGCCCCAAACTTGTGCTGGATCCAGCACAGGCCTGCCAGCTTACCTGTTCCAGCACAAATTAGGATTGCACTGTTAGGATTCTAGTCTGCAGACCCAATCCTATCCTTAGCCCAACTATGTGATGCAATGCCACTCACCCAGCCTCTGCTGCATCCTATGGGCTGGCTGGAGACAAAGCTAGAGGGGAGAGGTAAGTAAAGAGATGTTTAAGTTTCCTCCTCCACAACTCCCTGCTCCCAATAGACCTACTCAGATCCACACCAGCTATTTTGGGGGCATAAATTTGTTAGGCCGAAGGGGGTATGGCAGGCCCAGGAGAGGGTTCCAGATCCCATTGGTACAACTGCTGCTGAGATCTACCCCCAATATTCCCCACCCTGATCTGCCCCTGACCCAGCCCAATCCATCCCTGCCACCAGTCTACCATTGTTGCTGGTTGGTTTGTGGCCTGCTTGCTGGTAGCATGGGGATTACTGGATGCCACATTATTGGTAACACTCTGCAGACATCAGTGCCGCTCATGTGATGGTGGCTGGGTGGCTGGCACAGTACCGTGGCAAATTGCAAGGACTGCCAGCATATTGCAATTCACAGTAGGACTGGGCCATAAGAGAGATTGTGTGGAGATCAGGCCCTTTGCTGAAGCAGCTGGCACCTTTATAGAGCAAGCTGACATTTTAGAAAAGCTAAATGGAGCTATAGAGCAGGGGTGTCCAAACTTTTGGGCAGGAGGGCCACATCATCTTTCTGACACTGTGTCGGGGGCCAGGAAAAAAAAGAATTAATTTGCATTAAAATTTGAATAAATTTACATAAATGAATATTAGAGCTGGAGCTTATATGAACGAATGAAGGTCTTGCAGTAGCTCAAGGCCTATAAAAGGCCTTGCACTAAGCAAGGCCAGCCTTTCCTTTGCTGCCACTGCTGCGTCACAGACGTGAAACAGCAAGTAGTGGAGGGAGCCCTCGTCCCACAGCTCAGGCAAGAGTCGAACAGTTGTCCTCATACTGAGAGCAGTTGCATTGAGCCAGCACGGGCTCCAGCAAGTCTCTGGAGGGCCAGAGACTCATTGGAGACTGGGGGCTCCCTGAAGGCCCTGTGGCCTGAAGGCTCCCTGGAGCCCCCGAGGGCCACAAGTGGCCCCCGGGCCGGGGTTTGGGCACCCCTGCTATAGAGCATTGTCTGTTCAATAAGATTTTCCCCTGAACTATGTGCACAATGTAGCCAATGCTCGGAATTTATTTCAATGGAAGAATGAAAAACACGCGTGAATCTTGCCAGTTTAAACTAAGGGTATGTAGAAGCTTGACTTTGTCTGCATTTTGCAGCATTTCTAACTGACCATTTACTGCTGAAGTCTTTTCATGTAATCGTTTAAATTTTTATTGGCATTTTATATTTTCATATTCTAATGACAATTCATTTTATTTATATTTTACATTTTTATACACTCTTCCTCCAAGGAGCTCAGGGTGGTGTACACAGTTATCACAGCACTGCGAAGCAGGTGAAGCTATGAGATAGTGACTAGCCCACAGTTACCCAGGAAGCTTCATGGCTGAGCAGGGGTTTGAACATGGATCTTCTAGGTCTAAGTCCAACTTCCAAACCACTACACCGTGATCATAGAATTATAGAATGCTAGATTTTGAAGGGACCTTGCAGGTCATCCAGTTCTAGTGATGTATGAAGCAGGTGACCAAGGGGGCCTTGGGGGCCAAGCACTGGGGGGTGTCTAGGAGGTCAGTAGTATGAGGGGTACCTGGGGCCATGTGCCCCACTCTGCTGCACTCTGAACATTTCCCAGGCTTTCTGGGAGTTCATACAGGCAGCACTTGTCGCTTAAAGCAGCAAGTGCTGGGAAGTTGGGCCACCCACTCTCCCTTACCTCCGATTGGCTCCTGAAAGTGGGGAGGGTGTCAGGCACAGGCATGACACGATGACACAGGGGGGTTACATCAGTGCATCACCCAGTCCTGGGTGCCATTAGGCCCTACGGTGCTTAGGTCTAGTCCAACTGTCTGCATGTTGCAATTATTAACTTTTTCTTGATTGTCATTGTTTCCATCAATGCTGTAAGCTGTCCTAGTGGACCTTTTGGGAGTTGTGGGTGTCGTATTAAACTTTATATTATAATAATGTTTCTGATAAATATATAATAGTCTGACTGAATAGAGGGCCTGCCTTGTCTGACAAATCAATCTGTTTCTGATGGTGCAAAACTGCAGACAATAGCAGACAGCACTTGTGCTATGCCAACAGCTGCTGACTTTACTGTTGAGAACTGGCTGCCATCTGAGAACTATTTTATATATGTAAAATTTTTACAGGTTAGTAAAGTTTACGGGGGAGATTTTTTGATGGGATAAAAGGGACAGAAAGATCCAAATGAGGCATTATGAAGAAACCAAAGAGAAGAATCACTAGAATAGCTGAAAGAAAAAGAATGAAGTAAGGGCTATTTAACATGCTACACATGTTAGCATGTTGGTGAGGTTTGTCACCGAAGACATATTCAGCCAGAAACTGTAGCTCATCTCTGCTGTCTGATGAGGTGCCTGTATGGTACCCATGTGTGCCATGTTACACTTGCAAAAAAACAAAAAAAAAACACCCTAAAAACCTTAGGTGTAGACCTAAAAACCGTAATGTGTGACAGGGCCTAGGATGATCAAAGATTCCTAATTTAAACAACTTGAGAGGCATGTGATCTGGAAGGAAAGAGAATTTATGAGGTGCAGATATATTACTAGCAGGAATAATTAAAAGTACAGAGTTTTGTGGAGAGCAAGAATGAAAAGAGCAGAAGTCACGGTACACTAATGAAACAGAAGAGCAAGTGGAGAAATCTCTGAAGATAATTGGCAAGAAGAATTGAGAAAAACTAACAGGGAGAATTGCTGAAGGCAGAAAGCTTGTCAATTATGAGAGAGAAGCAAACTAGTAAACTGAGGATTTTGATCAAAATCCAAGTAATAGCTGAAGGCTACTTTTATTTTGAGAGCTTCCTTGGCAATTTCTTCATTGCTAATTTCCTTGCAGGGTTAATACCAAGAATCTGAAGGACTGGGAAGCAATAAAGAGTACCTTTGCATTTGTGCAGTATCTTTTCATTATCACTGAGGAGCCACAGCCAGCTCTCTCTTCCCATCCCACATCTGAGGTGAGCTGCAGGCAGGAAGACCTTATTTGACCGTAGTCACAATATGCCAGTCACAGGATGTTCCAGAGAACCACAACTGTGGCTTAGGGCACAATCCTAACCCCTTATGTCAGTGCTTTCCAGCACTGACATAAGGGCAATGAAGTTCCAAGGTAAGGGAACAAACATTCCCTTACTTTGAGGAGGCCTCTGTGAGTGACACCCAAATGCAAGATGCAGCACATGTCCCATTGGCACCGCTATGCCAGTGCTGACATAAGGGGTTAGGATTGTGCCCTTAGTCTCATCGCTGGCAATGGAAGGCAAACAAGTAAATGGGGAGCATTCCATACCTGATGTAAGAAAGAATTACTTGTGCCTGTGATATTACTCAGAAGCTGAACCACAATTTTGAAGTTGAATGGAAGCAAATTCTATCATCTCCCTCCCATTGCCGCAGTGAAGACCCTCAACCAGTACCACACCATTAACCTAAAATAATTCTTGATTTCCTTGATATTACTGTTTTGGCTTGGTTATCCCAGTGTGCTTCTAATTCTTATATTGCTTTAAGTGACCGTATGATGGGCCAGCTCAGGAAATACTCCAGATTACCTACTTTTCCCCCTTAATATTATGTTTCTCTTATCAGTGTTTTAAAAACAAGCATGGTGCATTTTAGAGGGAGAAAATGTCTGGCAGCCTACTTGCAGCTTAAACATAGAAGACATCATGTTTAACATGATGAACATAGACATCAGTTCCTCCTATGCATTAATTGGACCTAGTATCAACTGCACTTTCCCAAGGGGATGTTCATAATGATGCCAAAACAGATACAAAATAAATATGCCCAGTGCTAGTCTCTGGTGGCCCAATGATCTTGTCTGCAGAAAATTGTTCAGTGCAGGAACAATGAGATCTTTTTGCTTTGAGGAAGCAAAACACAGTGGAGATAACCTGTGTAAAAGGTTACTTTAAAAGTAGAGAAATTGAAAAGAGGACAAATATTCTCCTGATACATTTTCACTGCTGAATTGGCTTTGGAGGCAAGGCAACATTATCACTTAAACACAACATTTAACACAGTATGTTAGAGATAAGAAGGAGAGTTTTAGAAAGCCATGAAATGGCTGACTTGAAGGCAAAAGGAATAGTGGTCAATTTCCGAAGAAAGATGAGAGCACATATTTTAGGTTGGAATTTGGTTAGTGATTCATTCATATGCAGTTTGTGTTTGACATACTTTGTGTTATGTTTGAAAGTAATCACTCCTGTGTGTAAAAGGTATGTAATGGAAATGCTACCAAAATAGGTGTATGTTGAAGGAGACCAATAGGCAGCCTCAGGGCTTGCACAGAGGTAAATAAAAATATTTATTTACTTTCTGTGTGCCCTCATGTTGGACTCCTCCACCATTGGATACAGCGCGCACCTTTTTGGCATGGTTGCCTTGGCACTGGTAAGGTGGGATAGGATTAGGTCCTAACAGCCCAATCATAGCTACACTTTCATGGGAGTAGGTTCCATTGACTCTAATGGGACACTTCTGAGTAGACATGCATAGGATTGGGCTGTAAAACTGTTAAGTATGAGTCAAAGGACAATTAGTAGAGGTGCTGACACTATACTACCTATACCACCTATACCAACTATCTAATACACTTTTAAAGTGATTATAATTTTTAATTATAAATTATAAAAATGTGCCCTTGGAATAAAAACACATAACACCACGTTCTGCACTTCTAACTTTGGAGAACACTGAAACCTGCAAAAAAAACATAATAATTTTCACCCATCTCTAACAATTAGAAATGTCAGTTTTAGTGATGTTTTGGCCACAGGTTTGGATCTCTGTTTCGATCTCCTGAAAACTATATTGATGAGTTGCTAGAGACAATTCTTGGCAATGTTACTGACTGTCCCTTGTGTACAACTTCCAGCAGCTTTGCAGCTCCCCTGAACCTTGGTCAGATTATAGCCAGGACCTATTATGTAAAACCGTTCTTTACCTGATAGACCCGTAGCACATTCAGAAGGCATTGTGGATTAACAGGGAAGTTTCAGTCTCTGCAAACAAACCCTCAAAGTTTATGTGAAGATGAATGACAGAGCTGTCATCTGATCTCACATGCTATCCTAGGTGTTCTAATTTTTAAACTGTATCATGGGCATTACAGCTCATTTTTTTCACCTTTGGGCCCATAAAAATCAAGTACCAGGAATTTTGTTTGTCTTTGGGTGCAATCCTAACCCCTTATGTCAGTGCTTTCAGGCACTGGCATAGCAGTGCCAATGGGACATGTGCTGCATTCTGCAGTTGGGTGTCACTCACAGAGGCCTCCTCAAAGTAAGGGAATGTTTGTTCCCTTATCTCAGAGCTGCATTACCCTTATGTCAGTGCTTTCCAGCACTGACATAAGGGGTTAGGATTGTGCCCTTCACTAGAGAAAGTCAACAGGTTTTGTCTGGAGGGGTTGGGTTGGGAAAGACCCAATAATGAGGATTCCCATTAATTATGGAAAATTCCAAAATTCTGAAACTTTACTAGGTCAAACAGACTCTCTCTCTCTCTCTCTCTCTCTCTCTCTCTCTCTCACACACACACACACACACACACACACACACACACACACACACAATGTCCTGCTACATAGCTCATTTGGAACCATCTTGCACCATCAGCTTCAAGGTTCTCCTCGCATAAGTAATATTATTTTAATCTGAATTCAGTTTGATGCCTTGAGGATATATGTGGGAAGCTTATTAAGTACTGTAAAAAGTAGTTCCATTACAGAACTCAAATAGAAAGTTAGACCTGGACACCTGTGTCAAATGTGAATGTGAAAAAGAGTATAAAATGAGACTGGAAAAATCTAGTGGCATGGAAAATCATTCAAATATAAAACATTTCAAGATCCCACAGGGTCCTTTATTGTAAGTCAAGTGAAAAATCCTCAGATCAATATAAGCATGAACCAGGAGTCAATATATGGCTTGAGAACAGTGAGAACGCAATGTGAGCATTGGGGGCAGGTAATAAATGTTGCAATGGCATTTTGCATTAATTGAAATCTCTTGACTCGGATGTCTGGCAAAACAGACCTGGAATGCATTATTCAGGCTTAGAAGTAATAAAGAGATAAATGTCAATATATCTTAAAGGCACAGGGTTCAATCTACGTAAGTGATTGAGAGTGAATATAAAAGTTTCCGGTTTGATTATATGCTTAAAAAATAGAAATTGGCTGTATTCCTGAGAAGCACGCATGACGCTTCTGGATGCAGAGTAGCCTGGTTTGATTTTGCTCAGTATGGCACATATACACATAGAGTCATAAATTACATGTTGAATTATGTCACTGCTGAAGTTCTGGAGAGGTGCAGTGCGTGGAGGGGGTTGCTGTGGGGGTTGAAAAGAGACTAAACAGTTATGCGCACTGCATACAAGTCAAGCCACCTCTGCTAACTGCGCAATGAGGCACCTTTTAAAGTGGTGTCCTCTCATATTTAGCAAGGGGAGAGCAACAATCCCTCTTCACTCCAGCATAGCATCTTTTCCAGTGGCTGTTGCTGGAGTGTATTATGTGTGTGTGTGTGTGTGTGTGTGTGTGTGTGTGTGTGTGTGTATTTTAAGACTGTATTTTAAGAGCCATTTATTGATTTATTTTACTAAGTAAACAGCTTTGTGAACTACTCTTGTTGCAAAACAGCAGGGCCCATGAGAGGGGGGTACAGGTAGTAAATTGTACCCGGGCCTAGCGTCAAAAAGGGAGCCCAGGAGCAAAAGAAGGAGCCCCCAAAATTTCCTGGGATCTTACATTTTCTGATCCCACCAGAGCCCATGAGAGGGGGTTGCAGGGGATACATCATACTGGGGCCTGGGGGTCAAAGAGGGGAAGCTGGAAATTTCCTGGGATCTCAGAAAAAAGGTTGTCTATATTGTGTGAATCCAAGGCCACCGATCTATAAAGAGGCCATCAAAACGTATAAGCATTGTAATAACATGAACAGAAAAGACCTTAGCCACACCTGGACTCCTGTACTCAAAACGAAGATCTTAAGATACAAGAAGGAACAGATTGAAGGAATAGGTGCCTTTAAGAAAGCTGGAAATAAACAAGCAGGTGATGAATGTTGTAATGAGGTAATTGAGGCTGGGAGCAGCCTAGCAGTTAATTGACTGAAGAAGCCTGACTATATAAATCCTTATTTTTTGTCCTTATGTTTAGATGGGAGTAAGCTGGGCGCATTTACCTAGGCTTAGGGCACCTTTTAGCTAGGATACTTGCTGTAGTTTTTAGTTTATGAGACAGCAGGGCATGTCACCTTGTTCTAAGTTTTTTGGGTGTTAGTGTAGTTATTTCATTTCCCTTGAGAAAGCCCCACATAGCTTGGGCAAAATGTCAGGAAGCTTTTCAGACTTTTTGAATGTGGTCTAAGAACCCAAAAATGAATTTCTACTCTAAGCCTACATAGTTTTATATATCATGAATTGTATGAAATTATGATACAATGGAGATAGGAAGGGGCCCAAAAGAAACTCTGTACAAAAAAAACAAAACAAAACTTTGTGCTCCCCACAAACAGCTCACAAGATATTATTCCTCTCAGAATAAAATTCTTCTCAGAGGCCCTGAAAAACTGTACTGTATATAAGTGTTCTTAATAATAATAGTTTCCTTCTATATGTACTAATAGATAGTAGCTATTAATATTGTTCACCTTTCAGAAGATGGTCTGAAAGAGGTAGGGAAGTATTGGTGGTGCAGGAACTTGGCACAGAGCTTCCTTCCCCTCACCAGCTACCCCAGTGGCAAACCTCCCTTGAGGTGCCCTGGAACAAAGGTCTGTGAAGCCACCCCCTGTCACCTGGAGCGACACGGAGCCTTGCACGGTTCCAGGACTGACTGGAGAAGCTGTCTGAAGTGAACTGGATGCACAGTTTCCAACCATGTTGGGAGCCTCATTCAGGCTTCCTGTGCGGTCTTGGAGGCGCGCGACTTCCACACCCGGGGCATTTGCCCCATTCAGTGAATGGGAGGTCCACTATGGAGCAGCCCACAGATGATCAGTATTGTCAGACCTATTCAACGGTTCTTGCCTGCAACAAAACCCTTTTGAGCACGAAGTAGAACAAATCTGCCAGCAGAAACCTGTCTCCATTCACAAATCCCATTTGTTAGATTGGGACGAGTGCATCCTGATACTATTACTAGGTTTTCTCACAATTTAGAGGTCCATGGTGGTACAATATTGCTTAAAACATGTTCGACCCCAGTCTCCTCCCAATTCCTCCCCACCCTGCTCACAATCTGCCCACTACCCTGAGTTGTGCTGGGGCTCTTCAGGATGCCACTGTGCCAGCCAGGCTGTGCTGAGTGGAATGTCATGTTTTGTGACAGCAACTAAGGAGCTTCCACTAGCATAAGGCCCTGTTAAGATCTTCCAGGTTTTGTGTTGTTAAAGAGGCTATAGCTCTTCGTAAACTACGTGTGAGGCCTCCCTGTGGGGAGGGAAGGGCCCGCCCGCCTTTCCTAGGGGGACCCCCTTGTGGAGGCCTCAGACTAGTTCACCAGAAGGAAGGGGGGGGGTTGTGTCACCTGGCTCCCCCTCTTTGGGTTGGCAGCATTTGCCAGAGTCAGGAGCAGGGGCAGATGTCAGCAGATCCTCCTGCCTGCTCTTCCAACCGTCTTGTCATCCCTGGCCTCCAGGTTTATGTAGGGCAGACCCCTCCTCTTTGGCACCTCCCCTTCCCTCGCAGGGATGTTACAAAAAGGGTGTGTCTCTGAGACTGCCCTCCCCTGGGATTACCACAACTCCTCCCCTTCCTCTCTCTGTTTCCCTCCCACCTCCTCTCACCTGGAGCTGCCAGGGTTGTTCCTGAGATGGCTGGGAAGGTTGCTGCCTTTGCTCTGGTCTCTGCCTTTGGGGGGTGGGCTGGCCCTGCCCACCTGGGTCCTGTAGCTCTGCAGATGATGTTAGGAGGTCCAGCTGTGGGCTCCCGATGCCATAGCCAGGTGCCCTGCCCAGCAAGGCAGGTCCTGGCTGGCTGGGCGAGGGAGTGCTCCCCTTCTCTCCCAAGGTGGGGGAGGGGCGGCTGCCCAGCAGCCAAATGACCTGTGTCCTGTCTCCCCCTCCCTCCTCCAAGGCAGGGGGAGAAGTGGGGGGGGGGTTTGGCATGCAGTGTTCCTCTGCTGCGCTTTGCTGCCCACAGGAGTGCCCAGGCAGCACATGGGGAGGTGGCCCCATGTTCCACCGGCTTCCTCCCTGATCCTCTGGCCCAGAGGTCTTCTCCCTGGGTAAGTTGGGGACCTGTAGGAGGAGGGGAACCCCGACACTACACAGCTCTTGTAATTTCCCTATTGAACATCAGATATGCACAGTTGGAAGAGAGATATCTGCATTAACATATATGTGCAGAATACAGAAAGTACTATTATAACATATTAATATTATTTAGTTTTTTGAAGTTTCCCTTTTGTTTGCCTAAGAGTAAGGCACAGTACTTTGATTTGTGCCAGTTTAATCATATTATTTTAAATGCCAGCATGCAGAACATAGTGTATCAGGCTGTACGTTTGACTTAAACAAAAACCAAGAACGTCAATGGAATTCGTTGCAGAAGAATGGGATCACATTTATTTCCCTTTGTTGTGAAAAAATGCAGTTCTAAGTACCCAAGTTACCAATAACTTGTGAAACAATAACAAGAATAATGCTGAAAACATTGACCTAAAAATGGACAAGAATATTTTTTTAATTGTTGACAAACTGTAAAAGAGAAAAATTGTGAGCGTGAATAAAAAATGGTACCAGATTCTTGGCCCAATCTTATCCAGGCCTTACAATCTTGTGATCTGCCACTGCAAGTCCTGGGCTGATGGTCCAAAAGTTGCTCGTCTGTTTTGCAAGCCAGACATACCAATGCAAACAATTGGAGCAGGGCTGTTGATTGCTGACACTGGGCCCGGGGCAAGATGCCTGATTGGGTCCTTCTTCCTAAATTTTCCTACAAACCGGATGTTGCTACATTTTAAAAACATGTTTTTAATTGACAGTTTAAACTTAGCATGGGCAAGATTGAAACTACAGTAAATGCAAACATTTTATCAGAATGGGATAATTTCCTTACTTTGAGTAGTGCTACTGTGTTTCTTTTCTTCTACCCCATCAAGATTCCTCATTTCCTTTTTCTTCTAATACTGTATGGGCATCCAAGGACTGGTTTTCAGTGTCTCCCTCATTACTGCATGATAATTTTTGAAACAAACCCCAGGAGAAATAAACTTGCCTTGTCTTTTTTTACCTCTTTTTTCTTCTGTGCTCCAGACTTATATTTGTGCTTCATATTGTTAATTTCACCTTCATTGTCAAAACACATGCAGGCTTGATCCAAGGCCATGTGTTCTACACATACAAACTAAACTAGAAGGGGTGGAACTGACTACTACGGGCTGGGAATTCTGTGAACTGAGCTGGGTGACTTATTTCTGGGCCCTAGTAGTTCAGATCTGAAGGTGTAAATTTTGCTTTCCCATGTTTGAATTGCACTAATACATATTGGTGCTTTTGGAGAAGACCTGGGCTGCATTTCTACTATAGCTTTAATTTCCTTTCCTTTTACTTCTGTTCCTTTGGACAGGGTGACCAGATACAATAGAGGACAGAGTGCCTATACCTTTAACCGTTGCATAGAAGAGGGAATTTGGGCAGGTGCAGCTCAACATGGAAGGGTTTTTAAAGCTGCACCTTTCCAAATTCCCTCTTCTAGACAATCCTTAAAGGTATAGCACTCTGTCCTCCATTGTATCTGTTGGGACACTCGTTGGGACAATTTGTGTTATCCCAGAATAGATGGGCTCTATTTGGAATGACAAGCACTGCACTAAGGCAAGGTTAAGAACAATAGAAAGTGTATTAACTAGGAAAAAAAAGATGTTAAGAATTTAGCATAGAAAAGAGCACATAAACAGTACAGTATATGACCCTTCAAGATAGAATCCCAAAAGATGGTCTCAGCTCTGCTTACTACAAGCTATGCTCTGTATTCCCTTCAGCAGGTGCCCAGGATGTAGCTGTAGAACAGGCAAGCAGGCCCAGGAGCTGTCAGGAGCCTTGCTAAAAAGCTGGATCAAAAGCTGTTTCTCAGGCTCTTTCCCTCAATTGTCTTTATATTGTTTTTATATTACATGATGCATGTTGTATTGAATGTGTGGGTGAGTGTGTGGAGTGTGATTGTTGTATATAGTTTTTTTATGTCCGGATCTCGATGGTGCATCAAATTTTGTTGTGCATTAAGCACAATGACAATAAAGTAATCTAATCTAATATGGAAAGTGTTTCAGCTCTTCAAGACCTTAGTTCAGCTCTCTTGCCAAGATCTGCCACTCTACTGCCCCTCAGGCTGGACCTGAGAAACTAAGTGTGCAATCCTAACCCCTTATGTCAGTGCTTTCTAGCACTGGCATAGAGGTGCCAATGGGACGTGTGCTGCATCCTGCAGTTGGGTGTCACTCACGGAGGCCTCCTCAAAGTAAGAGAATGTTTGTTCCCTTACCTCAGAGCTGCATTGCCCTTATGTCAGTGCTGGAAAGCACTGACATAAGGGGTTAGGATTGCACCCTAAGGTTGCAATCCTAACCACGCTTTCCTGAGAGTAAGCCCCGCTGAACAAAATAGAACTTACTTCTGAGTAGACCTGGTTAGGATTGTGCCCTTACTCTTCAGTTAGGTTAGCGGTTGATTGAGTTAGTTCCCTGAGGTCCTCCCTTACTCTGTTAGTTCCCTGAGGTTAGTTCCCTTGAGTTAGTTCCCTGAGGTCCTCCCTTACTCTGAACTTTTGTATTTGGGCAGGAGAGGAATACATGCTGGCCTTCACGGGCATAACACTCATGTCTTAATTTACATGTGCATCTGCTGCAGTAATCCAATTCCTAACAGAGCAGGTGGGGTGAACCCCCCTCTCCTTTTATAAAACCATGTGGTAATGTGCTGTGTGAGTGCTGACTACCATAATAATCACCCTGAATTGGCAATGCTGAAGTCATATGCTGCAGCCACAGGTACAGTTGGTGCTCATCCCAAGAGAGACCTGGGCACAAAAATATGGAAAATGTGGAACATTTCAATGTAGTACTCTCAGGCCCATCACACACTTCTTTAAACCACACTTAGATATCAGATATCTTGTAACCCAGTTCATGAAGGCTGGGCTCTGGCTGACAGATAACATTTGGACAATTGAAGATGATCCCAGGACAGCGCTTGCATCATACTGCAATGTGATCTGAAATGCCATGTAGAAGTTTAACTTTCCATGAAAGGTGAGAATCCCATTGACTGTTACCCTCACCTTTCTCAGAGACTCAGGGTGTGCCGTGGGCTTGTCCCAATGAAGTCCCACTGGTCTCAAGCATGTCCAGGAAGAAGGTTGCCACAGTAATTCCTTCCTCATCTTCTGATCCGGTATGAATCACCTTACTTTCTCTCACAGCAGCTTTCCCTGGAAGCAGAAAACATCCCATTGGAATTTATCCCTAATGAGAATAAAACACAAAAAGAAAGAACAGAATCAGCAGCAACTTTTATTACCTTAGTCATGTGCTGTAACAATCCATCATACCAAACTAAAAATAAAACATAGAAACAATTACTATTGCATTTCAGATTTACAAATGTGCGCCACTTAACAACGGGGATACGTTCCCAGTCCCTGTTGTTATGCAAATAGGTCATTAAGTGAACATTCAGTCTAATCTATTACCTTTGTTATGTAAACAGACACTCCCAGCCAGACACTAGCTGGCTGCACAGGCTACTGGAGATAGATTGCCTCTTCTTTGCATTAAAACCTCTCTGTTCTGTAAACAGACACTCTGCTGCAGGCTATGGGAGACGCGATTGCCTCATTAAGAGCATCTTTATTGTGCTTTGACCACCATCATATATCGTGTCTGTCATTAAGCGAACAGTTGTTAAGCGGCACACACCTGTATTACATAACAATCTAACTTTCCCCTTAGTTTTACTTATCCCATAGTTTTCTGAACAACCACATGAGTGGTTAATCACAGTGGTTAATCATTATCCACACAAAATAATGTTTCAGCAGTCTCTGCGTGGAAGCAGTCACATGAACAATCACTGACAGCACAACAAAGGGAGACATATAAATCTGCACTTCTATGATGCATCTGAATTTAGAGATTCATTGGTAATGAAGGCACTTCAGAATGGGAACCAACTGTATTCAAATCTGTTGCTGGGCATAATAATGATAACAAAGTATTCAGTGAGACTTTCTGTGCTTCACTGCTGTAGAACCCTGATGTAGAACCCTGATGTTCATTGGCAATAACCAGGGAAATTTAACAAAATGTTTCATCAGGACATCTTCCATCCTCAATCTGACCAGCATAGCATGGAAATCATTCCAAGCAATAAACACTGGACTCCAACACACCACCTTTGCAGTTACATTTAAGGGCAGCAGAATAGCACTTTAAAGGCACACTGAGCAAATATTAATTTCCTTTAAGTTCTTTTATGTCCTCTTCTTTTTATCACCACAGCAGTCGCCTCCTGTGTGTCTTTAGTGTTCATGTTATTAAAGTAGATGCCAAAGCATGACTCGTCTACAGTAATATTTTTCACAGCTGCTTCTCGGCTGCGGTTGGCATTTAATTTGCATTGGCCCCCTGTCTTAAAATGCTACTAATGTTTCTAGAACAGCTGTGTCACATTTTGCCTACAACTGGCATATAAATTAGAGGTTGCATGCTAGTCCCTAGATAAGCACAACTAGTAAATGCACCCCATAGTACATCTAAGTTCTGTAGCTTGCTTTCTTTTCTCTTTTGCGCCACTATCTTTGTTTTGTTTTAAGTCCGTACCTGGAAATACTTTCCAGAGAGAATGATGAAATGTTATGACCCTCTTTTCCAAAACAGGATGAGAAGTTCACTTGTTTTCTGGTCCTTGCTTCAAAGCAATGAAGTTGCTTTTATGCAATTGTCAGCAATTTGTTCCCAAAAGTGAAATCTTGAGTGTGAAATTGCTGTTGACTAGCAATGGGCAGACATGAGTTCCCAGTCTGCACTCTTTCAAGCTCACTTTCAGCCAAAGGTAAAAAGGATATTAGTGAATCACATACTAGGATATACTCCAACAACGTAGCTGGAGTATCACATGTGAGCTGGAGATGGTCCTCTGCATCCTTTAAATAAGAGACATGCTCAGCCTTACAAGATAGCACAAAACAGAAAAAATGTCCACCTTCAGTCCAAAAAAGCCATCATGAGAAGACCATTTCTCATTCTGGAAACCTCTGTACTCTTTTCAGTTCTTAGTGAACAGTCCCTGTTTTGTATGGATGAGGCACTTTTACCTGGATAATGTAGCCTATAGTAGTGGGATTGCTGTGACTGTAGCACAAGTTCAGACTTGGTGGTCTCTTGGTCCCTTGCAGGGAGGATTTTATCATTCAGAAAGCAGTCATCTTCTGAACCATAGTTCAGCCCTCCAGTTCAGCCCTCTTGGAGATCAAAGTCAAAAGATGCTGCATAGTTAGTACTCACTCTTCATCTTCCAGCACCTTCATTTCCAAAATTTCCTGGCCTTAGCCAAGATACTTGGAACAAACTGCAGCTGTTAAATGAGCCTCTTCGCTTGCATGAAAAGATTTTGTTTCTCTCTTCCTTCTCTAGTTCATTTGATTAGGTGGGAAATGGTCACCCTGGCTTTTATGTGTTCATTCCAAGAGAAAGAGCCATCATGGCTTTTCCTGTACTGTTATCTTCTAAGTGCAGATGAGCCTATTTGCTATGCTAATTATGTCACATGAAAATATTAACTTTAACAGTCATCTCAAAATTGCCTTTTTGTTTAGATCAGGGGTGCCCAAACCCCGGACCTGGGGCCACTTGTGGCCCTCGAGGACTCCTAATGCGGCCCTCAGGGAGCCTCCAGTCTCCAATGAGCCTCTGGCCCTCCGGAGATTTGTTGGAGCCCACACTGGCCCAACACAACTGCTCTCAATGTGAGGGCAACTGTTTGACCTTTTGCATGAACTGTGGGATGAGGGCTCCCTCCACTGTTTGCTGTTTCACATCTGTGATGCAATAGTGGCAGCAAAGGAAAGGCCAACCTTGCTTTGTGCAAGACCTTTTATATGCCTTGAGCTATTGCAAGACCTTCATTCATTCATTCAAATTCATCTTTAATACATACATTTATATAAACATATGTAAATTTATTCAAATTTTAAATGTAAATTAATTCTTCCCCCCCCCCGACCCCCTAACAGTGTCAGAGAAATGATGTGGCCCTCCTGCCAAAAAGTTTGGACACCTCTGGTTTAGATAGTCCCAAGTCCTTTTTAAAAAGATTCTTTTATATAGTTTCAATTTTAAATTCACCCAAATGTGGGTTTCACACTTTGCAGAGTAAAATGGGTTACCATCTGTAGTGAAAATCTTGCCTACATAAGAATGGTATAGATGTCAGGATAACTGTAACTTGCGTTTAGATACACAAGAATCTGTTAAAAGTTGTTATAACAAAGGGAGCCACAACATGAGCTTTGTGATTTCACAGTTCTCTTCCAGCCTCTTTTACAATAGCAAATGAGCCTGAAATCCTGATCTCCAGCACTAGACAATAAACATATATTTATAGGGAATTTGGCCAGAAATCATAAGGGATCACAGAAATGAAGGAATTATTAAAGTTGCTGATTAATTCTTTAACCAGTGGGATTTGTTTTATAATGTACAGCTCTGTTGATGCAACAGTGTTTTAAAAGATTTAGCCTCAGTTGTATGCGTGCTTTCCTGGCAATGAGCCTAGTGAACACAATGGGATTTACAGTGGGCCCTCCATATCTGTGGGGATCCAATTCAGGACCCTCATGGATATTGAATTCTGCAAATCTCACAGAAAACCACAGTGGAGCTGTGCCTGCAAACTAGAAGTGCCATTTAGAAGTGATTGCATGCAACCTCCCTGTGCCTCAGAAGGCCTTAGGGATGTGACTAGAAGGGAAATACTTCCAGCATAGCTGTAGCAGAGATGGCTTTTCACCAGTTTTTTCATTTGCGTGTTTGTAAAGTGAAATTGCCTTAGTTCTTTCAGCACCAATGAGAAACTGAGAGTGGCAGGTAACATATACATGCACACAACCTACATGGGAGAAGGTGGTAGCTAACACATGTATACACACAACCAATGGAAAAGGGTGGCAGATAACAAATACATGCACACGCTCACACCTTTCTAACAGCCCAATCCTGAGCTGCCCGGAGCATGGGGCTGCCGCGGCACAAAAAATGGCTACAAAGCACCCAGCACGCTCCAGGAAGCCACCACTGCCTCCTCAGGAGAAGGGGAACTATTGTCCCCTTCCCCCGAGTAAGGGAAGCAGCACCGCAATGGGGCTATTCAATTCTATGGTAGCTTTGGAACTGCCGCAGAATCAGAGTTCCATGTTGGGTCATGCAGTCTGACATGGAGTTCAGGATCTGGTGGAGCTCAGCTCCACTGGTCCTGCCCTCCTTTCGCCCCATTCCCTCCCCCCAGAATGATTCCTCCCACCTCTCCCCACACCTCCACCTAAATCTCCGCATACCATAAAGCATGTTGCAACAGTTCGGAAGATAGGGGTGCCGATGGGACGGCCTGCGCCATCCCACTGGCACCAGTGGAAGCCTCAATCATGTTGGACCAGGTAAGCTCGCGCAGGGCAACAGAGTAGGGAAGTGGGGAGGGGGAGTGACAGGGTGGGGGAGGAACAATATGGAGGATCAGACCCAGGAGAGGGGTAGGATCAGTGGTGCTCATGTATGCTGTATCCAATTTCCCTTTCCAGCTCAGATCTGCTGACACAGCTCCACTTAACACTGGTGAATTAGCAGGTGAAGATCCAAGTAGACCCACTGTGCGGCTGCAGTTTTCCCCAGAGCAAGGGGATGAATGTCCCCTTACCTTAAGGAAACCTTCTGCCTGCACAGTTCCCATGTAGGATACAGTGCAGCCGTGCTAGCCCTGCTGCACTGGCGCTGGTTAGGACTGGGTTGCCCATTTCCAGCACAGCATTGAAAATTGTAAGGGAAAAATTGTTTCCCTTAAGTAGTGAGTCAGGCAGCAATCCCATACCCATTTACCTGAGAGCAAGATCCACTGAATGCATTTAGACTTCGTACTGGGTAAGTGTGTGCATAACTAATTAAAGATTTGTTTGGTTAAAAGAATACATGTCATTTTGCATCCATTCATTCTGCTGAGAAATAGATTTGCCTTTCCAGTATCTCTTGAGTGGCAGATTACCTATCTGGAGCCTATCAAATATTTTCCATGTTATTCATGAACTTACTAATCAGCCTTAATTGCTAATATAAAATATTTAATTGGCTAATGTTTTATTAATCTCTCATTATGAAATATTAATAGCGACCTTTTGCTGATAACAATAGCTAGGATCTTATTGTGTCTTATTGTATTTCTTTTCCCTATTTACAGACTTTGATGCCACTGCCTTAGCTGTAGTAATAGAACATGAAAGCCATAAAGGTGACAGAGAATGAAAATTATGGTGCATACTTCCACTTACCCGTTTCAGAGGAACAAAGTACAGCTGACAACCTGAAAAACACATCAAGGAGGAATATTGTTTGCATCGTGGGCTTCCCCTCTAGAGAAGAGAAGGCCAACGTGATTAACTTTCCACAACAAGTCTCCAGCATTTACTCCAGCTTAATGACCTGCCAACGCAAGATTCAGGAGGCACGCAGGACTGAACTGTGAAATGGCTAAAAGTGCAATTAACTAAAGCAATGGTAACAACCTGTGGGGGAGTCGGTGAATTACAACAGGAGAACAGTAAAAGGAGCCAGGAGGTTTGTCAGAAGAAAAGCAATGTAAAAGTTTTGTCAAGTGCACTACAAACATTTGACTATTTGCCTACTCAATGCCATATTTTCTGTACCTTTTATCCTTTTATCTTAGATCGTTTATCTAAGAACATCAACATTTATTTATTCATTCATTCTCTCACACACAGCACACAAAGCCAAGTTCTCACTGGAAAATAGTTATTTCAATATCTTTGGAAATTTTTTCCCCATCCCAGTATTGCTTCATTTTCTTCTGGGCTTCTTCTTATACATAGTATGGCATTTATGAGTACAGCATAAGATCCTTTCTTAAACATGACATTTTGTTGCTTCTCACCTCCCTTTGTCACCAGAGGTTTCTTTAATTGCTAGGCTCAGTATGTGCTAAAATGTATGCCCTGAATTAAACCTCTATCTAATTGATGCTATTCACACTGTCTTCCAAACCTGCTGCACAATCAAATCTTGGTGTGGAATGAAGCATATTGTACCAACAGATATCACACCAGTAGAACAGCATGACCTAAACTGATATGTTTGGCTTGCTTTATTGATCAACAAATCAGCAGTATAACAGCCACTGCCTAGGAGCCCAATCCTACCCCCTACCACCACCCCCACTGGTGCAGCCACACCAAAAACAGGTGGTGGAGGTGGGGGTGGTGGAGGATTGGGAGGCTTCAGCAAGGAAAGGGAATTTAGATCCCCTTATCCCTTCCATAAGTGTTCCAGCTTGCAATGGGTCTCCTTGCATCTGTGCTAGCAATTGAAGGCCCTGAGAGAGAGAGAGGCCCACCAGGTTAGCTGACAAGTCTACCTGGAGAAGAGAAAGCAGGGCCTGCTGCTGGAGGGGATAGGATCTGGTGTATGCCTTCAGTCCCAGATTCACCCCCTTGTACAGCTTCCTCACCCCAATCATGCCCCTCCCCCCACTCCATTTTGCCCCCGCCTGCCACTGCCTTACCTGCTCCACTGAGTGTCCTGGAATGCTGCTGTTTCATGTGGCAGCGCTCCTAAAATGGCCAATAGACCTCCAATTAGCAACCACACCCTCACCTGTGTGGGAAAACAAAGGCAGCACCCTGCAGAAGTCCTAAACTAGCTATAGAAGCTCTCCTGAGTCACCCAACGTAGGACCAAATAGGATCCTATCAGGAGGAATGGTGAAAGAACCATGAAATTTAGAACTTCAGGTTCTTTCTTCTTCACCTACTCCCCTGCCACGCTTCTGTATGTTTTGGAAATTCACTGGTCCTTTGTCAAGTTACCCTAATTCCCATCACTATCTGAAAACCAGCATGCCAGCTGGCACCCAGAATCTTCAACGCCCTGTGTGTATGAAGCTATTTTCTATTTTGTATTGTTTTATGGGATAACCAAGATCAGCCATGGACCTTCTTCCCCAAACGGAGTCTCCAAACTGAACCACCAAGACTGTCAGTTGAAAACTTGTATAAAGGCACAATCCTAATCCAGCAACAGCTGGCAGGACAAGCAGGTGCACTGTCACAAATGTACCGTAAAACATGTTGCGGCAGCATGGAGGATCATGGCACTAGCAGAAATGCCTACACCAGCCTAAAAATGTCATTTGAAGGCCTGTGCCTGCTGGAGCAGGTAGGCTGTCTCTGGATTTGTGGAGAGATGGGGGGGCAGGCAGTATGAGGCTGGGCAGGGGGTGTAAGAGGGCAGGGAGACAGTTGGAAGGGGGTGGATTGGGCCGGGGAGGGGCACCACCGTATCCTATCCCCCTTCCTGGGTCTGGTTTCCCAACACACAGCTGATCGGACTTGTGCCAGTGATTTTGCTGGTGCAAGCCCAAGTAGCCGCATAGCAGTTGCTGTGGCTTACCCCTGGGGGAAGGGGATGAATGTCCCCTTCCCTCAGGGAGACCTCTGGCAGCATTTATTTCCACTCTGGATAAAACGGAGGTTGTTTTCACACTGCTGGATTGCAGTTAGAAAGTTAAGCTAGGATTGGGCTGCCCATTTCTTTCAGAGGCTGGGAATATTGGTTAAGAGTGCTTGTTCAGGGGGAGAGGCTAGCTCTCTCAATGCAAGTGAGTGGAATTCATTCGTGGCCAGTTTATAGGCTCACCCCCTTGCCTGTAGCTCTCAGTTCAAGTTATAGAGAACCTTACTTTGCCACAGCCTTTTGCTGTGGCCTGAACCTTTTCCTCTCTTTTTCTGCTAATATCCCCATTTTCCTCTCTTCCTCCTTCCCTGCACCCCAAAACCTCCACTTCCCCTTTTACCCTCATCTCCATTTTCCTTTAACTGCTGAATTATATAGCTGTGGAATTGGCCACTATACAGGATCCCTGCACCCGATCACATGATTGTTCCTCCCTCCCATATGCACATGCTACATGCATTTTAAAAGGTACCACTGGTAACATCCCCTGCTGCACATTTGAATTGGCTCTGCTTGTAAGCTGACCTGGTGCCTCCACCTCAAAATGAATAAGGATGCGGAATTATCGGACTTTCTGAGCAAAGGGCTTCCGTTGCACACCAGAGCCTTGGCCCCTCTCTTTATATGAACTAAACACTAGTTGATCCGTTATCACCTCTCTTGCTTGACTATTAATGTTGCATATGGTGCCTTTCCAACACCATGATGTCTTTGCAGCGTGAGAAGTCTTGCATTGCGGATGGTCAGAGCAGGTGCACAGATGCCTACAAGCAGGAAAATTAGAGCAGACTTCTACATTTAAGGAGTAGAGACAAGTCCGAGGAAAGTCCAGGAGGGAAAGTCAGATGAAGATGTGACCTCTAGGAGAAGGTGAAATGGCAAGAATGGAAAGATTATCCATAGCAGACATGTATGCGACATTGGTTAAAGCTAAAAGGCAGCAGTGGTGGACTACATAATGAGAGAATCTGCCTTCTTGTCACATTGAACTATTGTTATTAGAATGAATTTAGACCAACAGGCTTGTTTCATGCAAGACTTAAACCAGAACATGACAGAAAAGTACTCTACCTCCTCCAAGGCACGGGATTCCCCCTAGAATCACTGCATCTATAATTTAAGGAAGATTTTCCTATAATATGAGAACATTAAGACTACCTTCAAAATTCAGCTATAGCACTGCAGTGATAAAGGGGAAAAACATTTGAAAAAATATGTATTTCAACTTAAAAGGCTCAATAAGCACTATTCTCGGCCCATCAATATTCACGATTTCTTCTTTAAGGCATTTCTACACATCTCAGCGCTCTGCAAGTGCTTGAATTATGGAATACTTGCTCAATGAAATGCATACATCTGAGCAGCTGTATAAGATATTTGTGTTCCATTGCACTTTTTCATGCTAATAGCATATGTTGCATTGTATTCAGGGCAGCGGAAGGACGTACATTCTGTATGCCTCTAGCACAAATAATCACAAAATAGGGGCTAATTCTATCCAGCTTTCCAGTGCGATGCAGCCCTGAGATAAGGGAACAAACATTCCCTTATCTTGAGGAGGCCTCCATGACTCTCCTCTCCACACACTGAAAAGTTGGATAGGATTTGGTTTTAACAAGGACATTGACTTTTTTTGTTTGTTTTGTAATTTTATTCCTGTGGTGAGGGTATGGAGACTGCACCTAAAAATGACCCACTACACCACTGGCATCCACACATAAAGCGTATTACAATAATCCGAATTTGATGTAACCAACGCATGGAATCCCCTAGCCAGGTGTTGGTTGACTCAAGAAACAACACAGTTGGCACACCTTTCTAAGCTAGAGAAAGCATTCTTGAATAGGCAAGTTGTGGCAGTGCAAGATGAAACAAATCTGCATGGTTACTCGGTAGGACAAGTTGCTCAAATTGCAAAGCAGGCTTAATGCATTCCCATGGGACTGAGGAGTCAGCTGGCCATAAGCCAGGCTAGGGTCAGCTGAAAAGAGTCCAGCTTGGCAGTGCAGCCTAGGTACCCTTGATTCATGAAGCTTTGCAGCCCAATCTTATTGGACTTTAGCACTGGTGGAACCAGTATTCTGCCAGTGCTAACTGCCTTATGGCCATCATGAGAGGCACTGCAATAGCAAGTGGAGTTCCACACTGCTGCACACATCAGAGCATCCTTCCAGACCCACCAAGGCAAGTAGGCCAGCAGAGGATGACAGATATGGTGAGGGAGGTGGGACAGGGTTGGGGAGGGTGAAACAAGGCAGTGACAGGAGCCAGGGGAGGACGGAATTGGGCAGCGATGGGAGCAGGGGATTGGGTCCATAGCCCAGGTCCACATAGACCTGCATTAACAAATTTGCCAGTGCAAGTCTCAGTAGACCCATCTGTGCCACAGATCAGATGCTTTCCCCTGGGTAAGGGAATGAAATGAACGCTTACCCAAAAGATACCTCTGTGACTGCCCCCCACAAGATGTAGCAGTAGTTATTTTGGCATCACTGCATTGGTGAGAGGGAGGAAAATGACAAGACTAGGCTGTTAATCTACCAGGCTTGTTGAAAGATGAGGATGTGGGGAGTGCTGAAAGTAAGGCATCAGAGCCTGGCTGGACAAAGTGCTGGCTCATGACACATACACTCTTATGCCTGACATTTGTTTTATCAAAGAGAAATCAAAATAGTCTTCCACACCATTTCAAAATAACAAGTTCACATTGTTCCTTTAAAGCAGGGGTGCCCAAACCCTGGCCCTGGGGTTGTGGCCCTTGAAGACTCCCAATCTGGCCCGCAGGGAGCCCCCAGTCTCCGGTGAGCCTCTGACCCTCCAGAGACTTGCTGAAGCCCATGCTGGTCTGATGCATCTGCTCTCAAGGCATGATGGCCAACTGTTCAACCTCTTGCGTAAGCTGTGGGACAAGTGCTCCCTCCACTGCTTGCTGTTTCAAGTCTATGATGCAACAGTGGCAGCAAAGGAAAAGCTGGCCTTGCTTTGTGCAAGGCCTTTTATAGGCCTTGAGCTGTTGCAAGACCTTCATTTATTCATATAAGTCCCATTTCTAATATTCATTTATGTAAATTTATTCAAATTTGAAATGTAAATTAATTTTTTCCCAGCCCCCGACACAGTGTCAGAGAGATGATGTGGTCCTCCTGCCAAAAAGTTTGGACACCCCTGCTTTAAAGAGGTGAACTGTTAGTCCCAATGAACAGTTTCAGTACTCAAAATGCCTTGGACTTTAGTGAGGTCCATCCTCTATTGCTTTTGCATTTGGTGACTTCTCTTCCTCCCTTGCAGGTCTAACAACACCTTAACATCATCCTCGCCATGAACAGTTGTGTATGGGGGAAAAATGAGAAGAGGATAGTTTCCAAAGTTTATTGGATCCCTCTGCATATTGAATGTACCAGAAATGGTGCTGACACCATGAATATAAAAAAGTCCATTCCCTTGAAATGATTACATGCTGCACATTATCAGTAATTGGTGCTGATAGATACTTGGGATCATCTCCAGACCTCCCATCATTTCAATCTCTACTGCTTAGCTTTTCCTAAAGGTTGCCAAATTATTGCACAGTAAATGTAATTGAACTGTATTTGTTTCATCAACATAAACACTTGTGACAGGAGCCTTTAGCTGTTCTAATACTCGTAAACTGTGACAGATTCTGTAAGTCTTTCCCGTAATCCTAATCACATAGTCTATCAGTCACAAGTATCTGCTCCATAGGACTGTCAGGAAAAATGCCAAGGAAAGTGATACACTAGACACAATAAATTGCACAGATGATAAGGCAACGGTTCCTACTACTTCAGCAATATTTCATTAATTTTATAAAGTCCTTGAAGTAACCTGTACTTCTGGACCCATTTGAAAACATTTGTTGTCTTGGACATTACACAAAACGGTTTCATACAATTAAATTTTGTATGTTTTGTTCCCTTTGTGGAAATCTTTTTACAGAGTTGCAAACAGAAATGGAGTTATAAGGTGGGTGTAACATGGCACTGTCCAATTTTTGTGCTTTCCTCTGATCCCTGAGTGCTAGAAAGGGGCACAAATTGCCCCCCCCCAGTTTAGAATTACAGGCTTGTGCTGCTTAACAACCTTCTGCCTAATGATGGACCACATATACTCGCAGTAGTCAAAGCACAACAAAGAGACTCTTAATGAGGCAATCAGGTCTCCCATAGCCTGCAGTAGAGTGTCTTTTTACCCAGCAAAGAGGCTATTAATGCAAAGAAGAGGCAATCTATCTCCAGGAGCCTGTGCAGCCAGCTAGTGTCTGGCAGAGAGTGCCTGTTTACACAACAAAGGCACTAGATTGGGCGGAATGTTTGCTTTACAACCTAATCGCATAACAAAAGGGGTCAAAGAATGTATCCCACTCGTCAGATAAGGCACACCTGTATATACTTAGTTTCTGTAGCATAATAGAGCCTAAACCCCAATAAGTGTTTACTATAATAAAATTTTGATTCAATATGTTTACTGTGATCACTGAGAATGTAAAGAACACCTATAGTAGAATGGCCCAATAATCAAATCTTGGTTATCTTTTACTCTGTATTGAGCTGGGGCTTGTTCTTGCCTTGGACGCACTGCCTGAAGGACCACATTGTCATGACTACAGTTGGCCCACACCTTTCATTCGACAAAAGACTCATGTGAATTCAAGTATATGTGTTCCTTCCAAATGACAGAGAAAAACAACAGTTTAAACAGTGCAGATGTGTCTACCCAACATTCCATTTCCTCTGCTTATACCCCAGAACGAGGCTGAAATGGGACAATGAAGTGACATATTATGAAGTGACACATACCAAGTGACGTATTTGATTATTCTTATAAGAGTGGATGTTTCACACATAACGCGCACCTAGTCCAGTCAGTCTCCTCCTAATACAACTGCAAAAGCTAATTTTACTGGCATAAGTAAAGGATGAGTACAATTCACCAATGACACAACAATAAATTATGTCTTAATAAAAGTTTATAGACCTGCTGTTCGCTTCCTGAATCCTTCTGGAAAATACTTGAGGTAATAGGAGAAACAGAGTAGGTAATGCTTAGTTAAACATGATCAAATGTGCATCATTTTCTAGGCAGATTGATGGGATATGCTTCTATGATTTGTGTATTACACTAATCTTGGAGACAAAACTGAATTAGACTTCAAATCTTGCAATGTATGTGTAATGACTCTGGAGTATTTTATCATGCATTTCTCTACCACAGCGATTTTCAGCTACTGTGCCATGGCACATGGGTGTGCCATGAATAGTCTGCAGGTGTGCCACTGAAGTTTGGAAGATGATCATATATTAGTAGGGCCATTGGGGGATGTTAGCCCCCAGCCAGCAGTGTGGTGTGCCTTGTCAACTGTCAAAAAACTAATGGTGTGCCTTGACAATTTTAGCACCTTGTCAGTGTGCCATGAAATGAAAAAGGTTGGAAAAAAACCACTGCTCTACTATGTTTCAGTAATACTTCAATTAGTCAGAATGTAACTTCTTAAGCTCAAGAGCTGGCTAGTCTGGCCACGTTTTGGAAATGTGACAGAACTCAAGCACTGTTCACAACCCATCCATATTAGTACAGAGCTGGATAGACTGGCTTACAAAAGAAAAGAATCAAGAAAGAGCTTGTTGAACAGATCTGCTCTCATTCCTTGTGATAAGGAGGAAGCACATTTCTTTAGATATGATGCAGTTGTGGGCAGTGATTAGAAAGGTAATTGGCTGGTGCTTCCTCTTTCCAGGGCTAGCCCAAAACCTCCTGGCACCTGATGTGCCATGCCAAGTGCTACCCTAACAGGGTGATACACCAGTCTCTTCTCCTTGCACTCTGCCAGATCCGGAGTACCATGTAGGGGCCTTGTGGTCCAACACAAGACTTCTTGATTCTGCACTGGCTACATAGCCATTGCAGAGTTGAGTTGCCCCAGGGCTTGAGGCAATTAGTTATTTGATCTTTCCATCACCCTTTGGCGATTTACCAAAAATCAGGCCACGATCCACCAGTGGGTCCCGAACCACAGTTTGGGAACCATTAGGGCATAAATATTCTTTGCATTTATTAAACAGGGCAGTTCAGCTAAGTATATAGAGACTACAATAATGTACTAGCTATCTTTTAGCAGTGCCATGTCTTAAAGACGATTTCATTGATTCAACCAAGGTAACATTGAACATGCCCTAATTTCTGCTGCCTTTGTTCTATTTGTTTTCTATTTTTCTTGTCCATTCAAGTCAATGAGCTTTACTCTTAGTCTAGCAAGCTAATCACACATTCATTTATAATTATTTGGTTTCTGAATGTGTAGCTGAACTCCAGACACAATGGCCAGAAGAAAAAAAGATACCAATCTAAAGATGGTAACAGGTTACAAAACTTTCTATTGTCAATTACTATGTCTGTTGTGCTATGGTTTTATTCTTGAGACTTTGTTCACCCATTTGACCTTCAGCTTCTTGTTTTTAGAGCGGTATGCTTTATGAATAAATGGCATCACCTTTCAAACTCTGAGAACTTTGGAAGAGAGAAAAAAACTGGAGGACATCAGATGAGCATTCAGTGCACAGAACATGAAAAAATACAATGTGGCACAGAATTGTTATTTTTTATGCATTACATTCTCTGTGTAGACTGCATCACTACTGAACAGGCCACTCTGCCACATACAACTCATGTGTGAACATCTCTTTGGTGGGCAGAACTGAAATCTGTGTGACTATTGAAGTTTGATGAATGGTCAGACTCCTTAAAGCCATCTATAGCCATGCACTCTTGATGATTCAAGACTGGATCTCCAAACTGCAAAGGTACACATGGCTCTGTTCCTTTCGCTGGTGTGTCAAAGAGAAATTTGGGGCAACCATGAAGGGTTAAGAGTCACATCTGCTGAAATTCCCATATCTACATAACTAAACAGTAGAACATTCCACAACGATACATCTATCTTCCTTTTATATCTGGTAGACTTAAAAAATGAGATATTATGGCTACATGTCTACTTGGCTACTTAGTAACACATGCTATTTTGTTCACCCCTGGGCAGCTGCTTGTATAGATGTAGAACAACTGTAGAGCAGTGAGAATGTGAATATCTGTTACGTGAAAATCCCCTTTTTCCCTTCCAAGTTGTGTTTTTATATCTAGTTATGTATTTTGGACTATACAGACCAAGCAAGCAGGCCACTCCTCCCCCAGCACATGTTTCTAAGGGCCATGGCCAAGCAACAAACACATGAATTACACAAACCCCCAATTCCTTGCAGGTCAATGTAGAACCTAATCACTGTGTCTCCTGATTATGCAAAACAAGCATGCACCTAGGAGGAGGAAGTCTATTGTTCTTTTGTTGTAGCTTTAACACTCTTAAGCACCTTATGCAAATTGCCTCCCTCCCCCAGAAGGTCAGCCTGGCTGGTAAGCTGCCTTCGTTCCTGTTCATCACATACTCCACGTGTACCATTGTGTGTTACTGAGCATGCCCACAGCTCTGGGATACTTCCGGTCAGTTTAGATTGACTTCCAGGTCAGACAACTCTTATAAGAGAGAACGCAGAGCTCAGGTCTCTCCCTCTCTGACTGCCCACCTGCTAGAGGGGCCATACACAGGACTCTCTGCATCCAACTGCTCCCCCCCCCACAGGTAAATATATCGTGCGTCTAAACTTCCCCCCCTTCTTCCCTACCTATTCCTCCCTTCTCCCCCCATCTTTAGTCAGCAACTGGGTTTAGCAGATTAAGGAACCCCTAAAATACCTTCCTACACCCTAACCATTTCTGTTTCCTTTTTCGGATGCACTCAAATACATAGCACATGCATCCACCACGAGTTAGGTACACCAGACAAGTATATACTTATCGATTCTCCATGTGTATTATGTTACCTTTGTGTGTTTTTGCAATAAAAATATAATCCTTTGATTGAAAGTTACCTTCCTCCCAGTCTCCTCATTAAGCTAAACAAGGGATTTCTTTGCTCTACGCTGTCTTGTATCCAGCCTATGGTCCCAAAAGTTTCCAGAAGGCTAATATAAATAATTCTCCTAAACAAAACAGCCTTTTTGGTAACATATCAAGCAACAAAACACCAAGCAGCAACAGATTTTAGATTCACTTTATGTTCATTGTGGAATTAATTTACAACCACTGTTGCCCTTATATAATTCCTGGATTGGCCTTTTCAGCCACACTAGATGCTGTGCCAGAACCACCTTTCAGAGCGCGATACCATAGTCTTTCGAGACTGAAGGTTGCCAATACAATACAATACCAGTTTGGGAAAATGGCAATTTATCTTTTTTCACTGATAGGCCCCAGAGAAGTTGTGCCATAACCCTGCAAAGGTTCAACATTATTCCCTCAAGGATGACAGCTGGGAGATATAGAAAGATTCCCTATCAAGACCATCTTTGCCCTTGTAACATGGGGTCAGTTGAATCTCTTCCACATATATTTTTCTACTGTCCTCAGCATAATAGTGCCCACTCCACCTATCTAATGCCCATCCTGGTTAATAGGGTGGGTCTTCCAGATATGGTAAAAATTAAGCTATTATTAAATGATTGCTCACCCTCAGAGTTGAAAATGGTTTCAAAATTCTTGATGGCGGTGATAAGCCATAATGACCAAATGATGTTTTCAGACCTATAACCAAGAGGGTGGTAGTCTATCGGTAGCTGATGGTGGCAAGTAGATCCACAAGAGGCTATCCAGTATATTCTGTGTGTTAGTCCAGTGTATTCTACATGGGACAAATATACCTGATTTATTTAGATGCTATGTATCCTCGTATATTATAGGCTTATACTCACTACTGTTGTTCTCTTTGTTGTGTGGTTGTGTTTGCGTTTGTTATGTATGCCAATAAAGGTCTTATCTATCTGTCAACCACTGGCTCAAATAATATCCCAACCTTATTGAGTTGTAGTGCCAGTGCAGTGGCTGCTGTACGGGCCCTGGGTGTCGGTAAAAGGGTGCGTTAAGCAGTTTGTGACACTTGGGAAGTAAGCAGTACTGGTGGGAAGGGCTGCACCATCCTGCTGGAAACTGAAACCCAAGCTACGGCCTCTGGAGCAGGTAAGAGTTGCTCTGTGAGGTGCAGGGGGAGGGAGGGACGGAAATGGGGAGGGGGTGTAACTGGGTGGTGGCAGGATAGAACAAGGAGAAGAGCAGGCCCAGGATGGAGTGGGATCAGCAGAGATCAGCAAATCCCCCTCCTGGGCCTGAAAGATCTACATGGGGCTTCTCAGAAAAGCATGTTTATTGGTATGATTCTATACACAAAGTTACTAAATTATGTTTAAATATACAAATATTACACACACACACACACACACACACACACACACACACACACACACACAAGGTTCAATAAAAGAAAATGTTCACTGTCTGCACTTCTTTGGCCGTTATTATTTATTTCACGTCATGACTATTATTGAAAATAATGTTGTCCTGGGGGGAGGGGGTGCCAAAAATTTATAGGCCCTGGGTGCCAAATAGTATGCCACTGGATTGAGAGGATGGAAGCCCCTCGGGACTCAGCAAGCTTTTAATATACCAGTTGTACTAATGGAGGGAGCTATGCCATTGAGACATACCAAGCTGGGTGGCAAACACAGATGCATTCCTCCCAACTCCTTAGAAACGTCAGATCAAATAGCATGTAGTGCAGAGACGCCAACAGATCCCATCTCTGAGCTGAAAGGACAGGAAGAAGGAGATACCATCACTTCTGAGTCCGTCTGGTCCTGTTGAAGTAGCCAGAGCCTGCCTACATTCATAACATTTCAAACAGTTTAAAGTTGATGAGCAGGACATACTTTAAGGATGGGGCTCAGAGTTGCCCCATCTTTCTGCATATCTGTAGAGCAGTGATTTCCAAACTTTTCAACTGACAGCTTAGGGTGGCAGGTTTTTTGCAAGGATTCTACAGCTGGTTTCCTTGGCTCCCAGGGACCTACTGCTACAGAGGAAGCTGTTTCAGTTAAATGCTGAATTGAGGCTATGCAACCCTAGGAAATGCCTTAACATCACACACAACTCCAAGCAGTCCCTATCACATTATAGATAATGATGAATCATTGCAGTGTTTGAACATAAAGGGCTGGGTTTTTTTTCATTACAGGCTGTAATCACTTTGAAAACACTGTCGGTCAGAAAGCATTGGGAAATTGCTGGAGCTGTGGCAGAATGAGAAGAACATAAGGCAGTTTGCTATGACATATGATATCCTCTAAGTGCTAACTAAAGCAGAGAAATGCACATCTCATTTAGCGGAACAAAATTAAATTAATACATTATAAAAGTATGTGTTAGGACCCTGGGATCTGCTCTAACTCTGCTCTAATAGAGTACTAAATTTTTAAAAAATTGCAGCAGCTACCACAATAAAAAAAATATTCAGGTGATAAATTTAATAAGCTTTAAAATGTGGCAGGAGATCAGGCTGAATCAGACCAGCATTACAGAATCTGGGCTCTCTATGTGAATCAGAGCATACCGCAATTCTCTTAATGTTAATGAAGACTAAACAATCAAAATGGAACTAAATATGAGGCGACATTATTTATTTAACACAGGCTACTGTTTAAAGTCTTGCGAAATTAATTTTAAGAGTTCACTCAGAGATTAAATGGGATGAGAAAAAAGGTACTTAACGACACAATTCTTAAAGATGAATAAAGCTAATATTGGCTTGGAGCTTCCAGTGGCAGAATTGTAGGGCATACAAAATAGTCCTCCCAAAAGGCCTCCTTTCTGACATCTACCACTTAAAGGCAACAGTCAGCCTAAGCTTTTGTTTAGATCCTCCAGTGTTTCTCAAACTGTGGGTCGGGACCCATTATGTGGGTCAGGAGACAATTTCAAGTGGGTTCCCATTCATTTCAATATTTTATTTTTAATATATTAGACTTGATGCCACCATGATATGTGACTGCATTTGGGTAAATTTTATAGACCTGTACTTTTAACAAACTACCATGTATATTACCCTTGCACCTCCGAAATAAGCACACCAGACAAAGGCTTGGGATAAAGAGTCACTTTTATTAATCAAAACCATAAAAGCTGCAGCAGGGGGAACTAACTAAATAACCCCCACGTGCGGGCAACTATGTTAGGGGAAGCAGTGCTAACCATCTGCCTCCCCCGGGCTACATGGGCATCACATCATGGCTTCAAGTCATCCTCGGTCCTGGCCCGAGAGACCACCAACCCCAAGGGGTTGACGGCAGCAGAAGAGCAGAGACCCCATAGGCCACGCCCACTGGTGATCTCTGCTTCACCAGAGATCCAGCCCGGGGGCTCGCCAGCCAGCCTCAAGCAACCCAGACAAGTATCGTCTGAGCGGTCCTGGCTCACCCCCTGACCTTGCTGACCTCCCGATGTATACCGATTCCCTATATCCATATCTACCCTGCCCGCATGAACCTGCCAAAGTGACCAAAGGCAAGTAGTACAGACAATAAACCCAACCACACCCACGCCCATGGACACCCACACCATGGCATTCTGGGGTAGGCCAAAAAATCACCAGCCACAGCCAATCAGGCTAGCAACAAAAAATTCCTACCTAGCCCTCCAAAGAGCGACCAGCTACTCTCAGACTGTCCTTGGACGGGTGGGCGGGGCTCAGGAAAACCAGCAGACTGGAGCCAGAAGGTGGGGAGCCTTCTGGGTGCACAGCCTGCCCTGCCCCCACAGATAATGCAGCCAATAGGCTGCCCCCATTTTCCCGCCTCTGCCTGGAGTGCACGGAGTGGGGGTTATGGTGCCTCACCCTCATTCTTTTAACAATGATAGTAATGGAAACTTACTCCTGGGTAAGTGTGGGTAGAATTGCAGCCTAGGATAGTTAAAAATTTTCCTGCTTGATGATGTCACTTCCGGTCATGACATCACTTCTGGTGGGTCCCGACAGATTCTCGTTCTGTCCCGGTGGGTCCCAGTGCTAAATGTGTGAGAACCACTGCTCCAATCTATTCTACGGTCCTAAGTATTTGTATCGATCCTCTATAGCACCTTTCTATTATTCCCATTTTGGTGTCTTCCCCTGCACTAATATTGTCTATAACAAGAATGTTTTTCACTCTTTTATGAGCAAAGTTCTTTTCTCCTTTAAACAAAGTGAGTTTTCTGGGTCAAACATTAAAGCCCATACAAATGAGTGGCTGCCAGGAGTGATCACTGCTTGGTGGGCTCAGATTAAAGCCAGATAAATTGCTGAAGTCCTGGGTTTGCGCAAGTTTGGAGTTAATGTTACCCTTGGTTCACTACAGTTCTGTATCAGTACGCCTGCATCTTTGCATTTGAAAATAGAGTTTTACAGTGACGGATTGGAACTGACTAGCACTTATTCCCTTATCTCCTGAGGGAAACCTGGGAACTGTAGGACTGTGGTGAAAGCTAGGAATCTCTTTAAGAGATTTTACAGCACAGACATTACATTACAATTCCCAGGCTTTCTGGAGGAGAGCCTTGAAAGTTAAATTAGGACTAAATTGAGAAAAGATACCCAGTGTATGTCCAATTCCCCTGTCATCATCCTCAGCTTCCAACCATCCATGCAATCTTGAAAGAAACGAAGATATTAGTACCTAGGAGTATCTTGAAGTTATGTTGCATGATTACTGATTGCTTCCCAATTTGATGTTTATAATTACCAGAACATTTCATTTCCAAGCAGTGAAAGTTGTTGAGGGCTCTGTACTCCCACCCTTCCTGCGTGGGACTTTCCAGCCCATACTCAATGGGCGTTGGAGGCTACCCCCTCCATAGGTACTGATGGTTCATGGGTTGACCTGGCCTGGTGGGCCCTTTGGTAAATGTGCACCTTCAAGCAAGTGCACAACATGGCCACCTCTTGACACCATCCCCGCCTCCAAGCTTATTTTTTAAAATGGCAAATGTGAGGAAAAAGCATTATCAGTCACTGCTTATGTAGATGTTGTTGTTGTTGGCAACCTTCAGTCTCAAAAGACTATGGTATCGCGCTCTGAAAGGTGGTTCTGGAACAGCGTCTAGTGTGGCTGAAAAGGCCAATTCGGGAGTGACAATCCCTTCCACACCGGGAGCAAGAGCAGTCTGTCCCTGGTCTGTCTCCCTGGCTATGAGCCTTCCTTCTTTGCCTCTTAGCCTCAGACTGTTGGCCAAGTGTCTCTTCAAACTGAGAAAGGCCATGCTGCACAGCCTATGTAGATGATAGTATAATAAAACTACTCAGATGCACAAGAGAGATGTAATTGGACATACATTAGTTGTCTATGTGCTGCTACTAAAACATTTATAGAATAACGTTAAAAATGTTATAGACATATTACAGCCTCATAAATTAGCAGCTCAGCTAGAATGAAAGAATATTTCCTACAAAGGTTTTCCAGTTTGCAACTGGAAGCACCAATGCTCAGCAGTTTTACTGGCATTACATACAGGTTTTATGTGAGGAACAAGTTGCTGCCACTAAAACCTCTGCACTGTTTCTTTGTGCCCAGCACATAGGAGCAGATGTTATGTTTCTCCCATGCAGTCAGGCAAGTTGCTTCAGCTGGAGTCTACAAACACCTTTGCACACGTCAACACAAGTTGAAAAACCCGAATCCATGCTTTGAGGATACCAGAGCATATGCCCTGTTCTGCAACAGAGGACCATAGAATCTTGGACTAAGCTCTCCTCATAAAAGATGTTGCATCTCCTACATTGACATAAAGGTTAACTCTGAGCTTATTTAAAATTGCCATTGATATGTGAGTGTGGGTTAGTTGGGTGCAGAACAGGAATCACACACATGAAAAGCATACTATTTCCTGTATGTAGTAACATACTTGCTTCCTGTTGTCTTTGTAAGGAGATGCAGAATGCTCTCTGGTCTTAGCCATGGAATTTGATCTATACACCTAGGGATCTGTGTTTTGTGTACGTTTTGTTATAAGAGCTGAAACAGGTTCTCTATCATTGTAATTTCTCTGGACAGACATCACAAATATAAACTGGACAAATTTTTCCCTGAAAGATTTGAGTAAAAGTCCAGTCTTTTGTTTTTATGTGACTATAAAGCCAGTCAAAGCTAAATTCTCCACAATAATGGTTAGTTTGGTTAAGGCCATCTCCTTTTGGCAATCCGGTTGGCAATTTGGTTTTGGCAATCTCTGTTCATTCTGAATTGAAGACTACAGAGATCTTTAATCAAGTTAATTTGATTTTGTAAGCCAGTCTTTCAAAAAAATTCATTTAGGGCCTGCATAATTTCTTTTGCAGTCTTTCCCTGCATGACATGCACAAGTTGGGCATTGCTAAGACTTTTTACAATAATATTTCTGGCTTTTGCATCATATTTCTTCCACTGCAAAATCTGTTCATCTCTTTTGCTTGGCTCATCCTTGTGAAGCACACCCACTGTTCTCTTTTTCCAAATCACACCTTATAGGATATTTCCATCGCTCAAAAGAATGGGAATCTAAACTTGATAATTGATACTAGATTATGCCTCTCTTATTACTTCCATTTGCCATAGTTCTTGACAAGCAGTTAGTCTTATCACGTTAAAGAGAAAAAGAATAAACAAATAAACACTAGTGTTTCAGTGGGTGGGGAAAGATGAAAAATGTTGAGTTCTAAGAAGCTGGGGTTCTATACTGGGGAACTGGGGTCATAAATCTGTTTGGAAAGGGGGTTGTTGGGGAGCAACTGATAAAAGGATCTTCCACTATACGACTCTGCTTGATTTTACACTCATAAATCCTTTTTCCAACACATAGGCCAATCAGGTGAAGAGTTAAAATTTCCTAACTGCCCCCATGAACAGGTGGCTTGTTAATTTCAGGCTGTTATTCTGGGCTGGGGGGAGCACCAGATAATGCACTGGAAGCACAGAGAGAGAGAGAGAGAGAGAGAGTATTGCCTACCAATCAATTTTTCCTGCTTTGCATTGTGAATTGGGGATATGGCAAATAGCCCTCCCCAGTGATCTAATCAGGAGAAGGGTGCATTGCCAATGTTGGGATGACTGTTTGCTCCACAGGTAATAATAACAGCCCAGGATTGAGCTGCCAGCTAATTTTTGTCTTAGGATTTCATGGCAAGAATTTCTGGTGCACTGGCAGCGAAGGGGAAAAAAAAAAGCATAAATTGACTGCTACAAGGCAACTTGAGTAATGACCAAACAGTTTTAAAAGATGAGAATGAAAGAAGGCATCCTAGCTGAGATTCTGCATGCTTTCGCTTTCATTCAAAGCAGAATTTTTATGGCTGAGTTGTAAACCTTTAAAGAATGGGATTTCTAATGAAATTGTGAAAAGCTTAACCATAGCAGCAAAAACGCATAGCTATAATACATTTTAATGGCATATTCAAAATCCTATAATGGGTTTGCCAGTGAGACTCATTTAGCTTTTTCACAGCCTGTAAACCCTTTGCTTAAGCGAAATGAGCCGATTTTCATGGCTGTCTGTTTGGGGAAGTATATTCCATCTTTCATTCCACCTTGTTTGCCTAGATCACCGCAGTGTTACCGGTGCCATTTTAGACCAACACTTGACATTTACTGACTATTGAATTACAACTCAACCAACCATAATGGGATTCCTTCTATGCCTATGTGTCCAAAATATTTCCAATGATCCGTATTTTCTCAAAAAGTTGGAGGGGGGGGGGAGGAGAATAATCTTGATGAGTCAGAAAAAATGCTTTGGATTCTAAATTACACCATACTGAAGTGCAAGAGCATAGAGACCAATGGAGAATGGTTTGAAGGCACTTGATACAGCAAGGTTGCTGAAGCTATGGAGGAACGAGCCTGGTAAGTGCATCAGTGGGAGGCTGCCTGAAATCTCATGTATACTGCCTTGAATTCCATGAATGAGAGCAAACTGTAAGTGTACTAAATAAAAGGGGTAACATATATCTGTGTGAGTAATATTTTGATTCACATAGGAGCCAGCCCTGGCTCAAGCAGAAGCCATGCCCAGATTTTTCTGGCCCCTCTTTTAGGATGTACATGTGTTCATATGAGAACTCATTACCCCCACCCGCCACCCCCACTTCTGCATCCTCCTGCTCTGCCTCATTTCTTCAGGACAGGCTGGGCAGGAGGAACCAGGGAACAAAAAAAGGCTAATATGGAGAAGGTTGGCAAAAGAGGAGAACACAGAAGAGGAAGTGGTGAGGGGTGGAGTTGGTGCATGCAATCCACTGCTCAGTTGCTCTCCTAGAAGGACAGTGATCGGGAAATGGATTGTGGTGGTCTCTTTTCTCCTGGGTTTCTATAATAATTTTTGGCAGAGGCACTGGTGTTCACCTCCGTTTTGCTCCCACCACCCAGAATGGCTCTGGAGGGGAGGGGGAGGGGCAGCTTGCACGGCACGATGAGGCTCTCTGCAAAACTTGGAGTTTTGCACTCCCTCTAGCTATGCTGCTGACTCTGAGTTCTCAAGTTCAATTCTCATAAGCACTTAAAAAAAAACAACCAGTAAGAAGCAGAAATTTAAAATTAATTTCCTGTAATGAGGATGAGGTGCCAAGTCCTGCCCTACCTACTTCAGTAGCCTCAATCCTCTGTGGCTCATGACAGCTACTGTCAGTGAAGGAGACAATCTTGACAGTACCACTGATTATAAATATAGCATTTATTTTTTAAAAAAATTCACCACCTATCAAACCATTTGATTTAATAGCGATCTATCTCGCCGCTTGCAACTTTGTTCCATTATCATTAACCAAAAGTGTGACAGAAAAAAATGGTTTGATTTAGTGGGGAATTATCTGATAAGGAAATATCTTTAGATCACTCAGATTTGGCACTGATATATCTTAGGTCCACACAGTGCAATGACTCAGCAAGTGACTTCTATTATCAATCGTGACTCAGGGTTTTAAAAATGAGTTTACGTCAATGTCACGTTACCTATGCCAGGTTTTTGTGGCTTTACTTTTAAAGTTAATTGCTTAGGGAAAATGCCACAATGAAAGCACAAGAATTCAGGTTCTTGAGTATAACTTCAAAACAGATCAAGGGGACCTTTTGTAGAAGGGCCTGCCCAGGTCTGACACTAGGTGAGGTAGGGTAAAATAGTTGCTTTGGGGCTCAATCCTGTGGGCCGTGGTGCTGGTGCTCTGCTGGCACCACTGACCATGCTATCACAAAAGTGCCAAAAGTGCTGGCACTTTTACACCAGTACTAAAAATACACCAGCGCTGAGCCCAGGCAGACGACAAGAGCTACAGGTGTTACGGCAGGGTTTTTCAGGGTGGGGGAGGGTGGGAGGGGGCAGAACTGGGTGAGGAAGGGCAGGGGAGGGGAAAAGCAGGCCTGGAGGGGAGCAGAGACAGCAGCAGGCTCTTGCTGCTATATCCCAACCTCCCTCTTGGGCTGGGAAACCTGACATGGGTCTCCTGTGTCCACTCAATTGTGGGTGCACATCCGAGGAGACCCATTTGGGTCACCTGGGTTTTGCATAGGATAAGGGAATGTTTGTTCCTGAGGAGATCTGGCAGTACGTCCCTGGCCCATTGGATACAGTGATTGCCATTTTGGTGCCGATGTAGCCCTGGGTACAAGGGAAGCATAGGATTGGGCTCCTAGGCTGCAGATTTGGACTTGTTTTGTTTTGTTTTGAACAGTTAGGTTTATTTATTTACTGCATTTGTATCCTGCCTTTCCCCCTAGAGGGAGACCCAAGGGGCTAAACATTATAAACACAGTTTATAATGTGATCTGGGATCTGAAAAGGGGATGATTTGTGTTTAAGAAGCATGTGCTTCTTAAACTCCCCAACTCCAAGAGTGGGGAGTGTGACAGATCAGGAGAGAGATCTTGGGGTGGTGGTGGACAGGTCGATGAAAGTGTCGACCCAATGTGCGGCGGCAGTGAAGAAGGCCAATTCTATGCTTGGGATCATTAGGAAGGGTATTGAGAACAAAACGGCTAGTATTATAATGCCGTTGTACAAATCTATGGTAAGGCCACACCTGGAGTATTGTGTCCAGTTCTGGTCGCCGCATCTCAAAAAAGACATAGTGGAAATGGAAAAGGTGCAAAAGACAGCGACTAAGATGATTACGGGGCTGGGGCACCTTCCTTAGGAAAGGCTGCGGTGTTTGGGCCTCTTCAGTCTAGAAAAGAGACGCCTGTGGGGGCACATGATTGAGACATACAAAATTATGCAGGGGATGGACAGAGTGGATAGGGAGATGCTCTTTACACTCTCACATAATACCAGAACCAGGGGACATCCACTAAAATTGAGTGTTGGGCGGGTTAGGACAGACAGAAGAAAATATTTCTTTACTCAGCGTGTGGTCGGTCTGTGGAACTCCTTGCCACAGGATGTGGTGCTGGCGTCTAGCCTAGACGCCTTTAAAAGGGGATTGGACAAGTTTCTGGAGGAAAAATCCATTATGGGGTACAAGCCATGATGTGTATGTGCAACCTCCTGATTTTAGAAATGGGTTATGTCAGAATGCCAGATGCAAGGGAGGGCACCAGGATGAGGTCTCTTGTTATCTGTTGTGCTCCCTGGGGCATTTGGTGGGCCGCTGTGAGATACAGGAAGCTGGACTAGATGGGCCTATGGCCTGATCCAGTGGGGCTGTTCTTATGCTTGGTATGTTAATATGATAGCTGTAGTAGGTAGATATTGCTATTACCTGTACTGTGATACAGTGCTTTGTATTGGGGAAAGTCAAAGACCACACTTGGGAAAGGGAAAAAGGGAAAGGGAGTGATGTGGTGTGGTATAATACTCCAAAATATTTGGGGCTACCTTGAACCACTCAACTATTGCTCTGTATCTCACTGCTGTCATAAGCTGCTGTAGACTCTGAGACCATCTTGTGCCACCTGCCCTCCAGTGGCAAATGAAGTGTACTACATATTTTTCCTCTCTTGCCTCCACAACCTCCCAGATTGCTGCTACCTGGCCCCAATCTCATCCTCTCGGCCCTACTGCTTCCCCTTTGCGCATTCCACGCACTTCCCAGATCACCTCCTCTCACCCCCATCAACCCCAGTTTATGTCCTTTTCCCTCTCTTTTTCTTGCTGCCCTGTCTTTCTTGCAGAGATGGTAGGGAAGAGAGGGAGGAAGTGGATAGTGGAGCCTGATGGCCTAGACTGGCTATTTATTTTCAAATGACAGAAACCTAGAAGAGGAAGGACAATGAAGAGTGGTAGCTTTAGCTCCTCTGCCTCCTTCATCACTATGACACTGTTGTCACCAGGCAGCAGTTAGTCAGGCTACCCCTTGAATGTGCCACGAGGGACTGATGGTCTCACTGGGACTCATTAGAGGACTGGATCTGTTGTCAATAATGCCAAGAGGTCAAGACATCAAGAACAAACATCAGCATGCCTTCTCAACTTTCCTTATCAGTTTTTTTTTTTGTTTGAAAAATAGCTCACTGCTGATATACATCAGTTTTCAGGCCAATGCAATAGTCCTAATGGAAATGGAGGTAGGAAATTTTATGATGCAATCTTGCACAGCACTAGCTGTAGAAAGTACTGGAAAGTAATTTAGCCATGCAATTACTCATCTTTGCAAAGGTTTCCAAATGTTTAGATAAAAATGTTTGTATTTGGTTTAGTTCAGTTTTATTCTTTTAGCCATCATAACTAAAAGCCATCTTTTAGTTCTCCATCATAACTTACAATGCAGTAAAAAGAAAAGGAAAAGAAAGAAAAAGAAAAGTTGGCAATTCAGCCAGCCACTTAATTAACACCAGAAAAGTTGAAGACTCTGGAGCACCATTGATAACAAATTCAGCTCAAAAATTTCTCAGGCTAGAACAAATAAAGAACAAATCAAGCCAGTTTGTAAGATTACCATAGATATTCAGGTATAGTACCTGAAATTTTTGCCAAGTAATCAAGCTCCAATTCTCACTTCGCCTTATCTCTGGGTCAATCAGAAGGCAGAGCCTTTCAACTCTGAACAGGTTCTTTCTCTGCTAAGCTTAGGCAGGCAGCTGGTTAGTTGCTATAGTTACTTTCCTGGGATGTTGCAGCCAAAGTTAACCTTTTATTCCCCTCCGTTCCCTTTTGCTGCTGCAACCCGATTCCCTTTTGCAAAGGCTTTGCATTTGGCAGAGGTCTTTTTTTTCAACACCAAGTTAGGATCCCCTTTCCATTTGAAGCAACAATTCCCAGGCTACAATTCAATGCAGCATTACTTAAGAATAACACCCATGGAAAGCAGTGGGTCTACTTCTGAGTAAAAAGAATTGCAAATATATGCAGCTGCATCTCTCTGCTGTGAATTGAATTGCACACTCTCAGTTATGTGTTGTATGTTGTATGTAGAGCTTCTGGCTTAACACACCAGACACCTTAAAGGTGGATTTGATTCATGGTTCTCCTGCAGTGGTTGCCAACCTTTTTCACTTGGCAATAATAAATTGCCAACCTTTTTCACTTTTTCACATAAATTGCCAACCTTTTTCACTTGGCAATAATAAATTGTACCCTTCATATTAGCAAAATGTCTGTAATAATACAAGCCCTCATCTCCTCTCTATGAAAACCCAGACTTCATGTATTCATCACAGTGTTTTTTCTTTTTATCTGTTTGAGGAACAGAAGACTCTGCCTTTGCACTGTTTTGCACCAGAAGTGTGCTGAGAAATTCTGGGTGTTTGATCACTTTACATATTATGTTTCAGCTTTTTTACTGTGCTGGTTTTCAATCACTGGTGCATAGATGAATTGATGACCAAAAACTAGCTGTTGGTGGGGCTTTCAAAGCCAACTAGCTACCTCCCTTCCTGCCTTGCTGGTCCTTGCAAGGCATTCTGGAGCATGACCTGCCTTTTTCTGCCATTATTCCATTCTTTTTCAAGTACCCCTAAAGGTCCTGTTGAGTGTCCCTGGGAGTACATGAATACCAGGTTGGGAACCACTGATTTACTGGTATGTTGTTTACAGTGCACTTACTCTGATAGTGTTTACAAAAAGGTGGTGAAGACCAGAATTTAAAAATAATAATAATAATAATAACAGGTATTTATATACCACCTTTCTTGGTCTTTATTCAAGACTTTATTCAAGGCGGTTTACATAGGCAGGCTTTTATTTAAATCCCTTATTAAATAGGGATTTTTACAATTTCAAAGAAGGTTCTTTCTTTCAAGAACCACTACATTCAGGTGTTTCATTCCGATCTGGCTTCACATTCTGGCCTCCATCCTCCCACGCTCAGAGCAGATGGAATGGCTCGGCTTCAGCTTGTCAGCTACTTCAAGGTCGCACGGTGCCGGTGGCCTCGAACTGGCGACCTTGTGGATGTTATCTTCAGGCAGACGGAGGCTCTACCCTCTAGACCAGACCTCCTGCCTCCTACAATAAAAATGTATCTTATGATCTTTTACTATGTTTTTAATAAATTAGAGGCTACAGTTCTTAGGTAACAATTACCTGTGCCTCAGCAGTGTCACTGGTCACATTAAAGACTATGTCAGGGGAGAGCTGCTGTGATGTACCAAGGCCCTCCTTATAAATGTAAAATCCCTAACTTGATTAAATCATCCTTCCAGACCTCTTGTCCAGCCTCAGTGTCTCCTTCCATGGCTGGGTAAGTCAGAGAGGGCCCTCAGCAGCCAGGTAAAAGCTCCACCCTGAGGAGAGGAGGGGCAGGCCCTGTGATGGAAATCACAGGGGGGACCATGTTAGTCCAGGGAAGCAGTCAAGCCACAGCTTGTGTTCTCATGTCAAGGGGATACCTGATGAATGTTGATTCTCTCGCCACTTCAGGGATCTTGCAGGAATGAAAGAGGCTGAAAGAAGTCTGAGAATTACTACATCAAGGTAATTAATGTGAAGTGCTTTAAACAGTAAAAAAAAAAAATACTATCTAAATGCTAAGATCATCATTAGGAAAGCCCAGGATACTGAAATAATGGTACAATTTTTAGTTAATCACAAAATCATGAAAGGCAGTAAAGAGTAATTAGTGTGGCTTCAGTGATTTAAAGCAACACAGAACAAGCAGAATTTAACTGAAGTTGAACTAGTTACCCTTTTAATAACCACAGGAAGGGTCAATGGCTTTGTGGCATATCCCATGCTTTGCATGCATAGTATCCCAGCTTCTTTCCCTAGCATCGTCAGATCTCAGCAGGAGGTCTGGGAAATACCACTCTCTACTTGAGATTCTGGAGAATGATCACAAGTCAGGGTAGTACTGAGCTTGATAGACTAACGATCTGACTTCATTAAGGATTTTGTAATTATGAATCTAATTTTTTGTTCTGGAAAAGCAATAGAGAATGGAGGGAATATACACACAAGGATATATTGGGGCTGCATAAATGTGTTAGGAACCAGGCCCCAGGACCAGAGAAGGGCTAGCCCCTTTCCCCTTTAGATGTCCCTGTGTCATCACAGAGATGGCCAGTCCCTGTGCTGCAAGAGGTACGCAGGATTACCCTTGCCTGGAAAGAGATACAGGTGGGCTTCAGGATCCATGGGGGAATCTGTTCTCGGACCCCCGCAGATACTGAAAATTGCAGATAATCAACTCTGCAGTTTTCAGCCCCCAGATCTCACTTGTGAGCTCCTTTTCTGTCATCCAGCCACTCACTTTTCCATGTCTATTACAGGGACTTGTGATGTGGAGGTGGTAAGTGAGGCAGAACCACCCTGTTGTAGTCCACAGAAAACAGCTGCAGCTTCCACTGTGACTGTGCACATACGCCACAGTAAGATGGTTCTGCCTCACCAGCCTCCCCCACAACAACATTCCTGGTCTATTGGCTCTTGTCCTGTTGGGGGACCAGGTGGGTACAGTGAGGGGTTTTCCAAACTTAGGGGCTGCTTTGCAGGCTAGAATGCAATGGCCAATTACCAGGCTTACCAGGGGTCAAGATGTACTTCTTTATCTCATGGCCTTGCCTTCTCTCATTGCCTCTGCATGAAAAATGACTGGGCTTAGGCTAAGTACAATTGAGGCCTCAATTTTGGGTTCTGACAAATGCACATTTGGTCCTTGGAGAGAAGCAGAAGTCGGAGGCATAATTTGGTGTTTGGTTTAAAGTGCCCTGCGCTGAGCTCACTCTTGACTACCAAAGTGCTGAGGTCTGAATAGGCCCTGTACTTTAGGACCAATGAAGAAGCAAGGTCAGATTTAACATTATGAAAATAAATGCGGAATATTCCTTACAATGAGGGACACTTGAACAGTCTGCGTTCTATCAATAAGCAAATTGCCACAGTAAATCAGTTCCTAAGCCATATAACTGTCATTTTAATGGAAGTGAAATGCACAAACACAATATTGTTTCAGTTGATTCATTGAAAGTCGTACGGCTACAGCTCTCCTTGAGAGAAATAGGACAAAATGTTAGATGCATCGAAGTCTTTCAGTCAATACTATATATGCAGTTTCACCATTCAGATTGCAAAGATATCTTGAAGTTTCAACAAACTATCTGGAATGGCATCTGCAGACAAATATGGTGAATTCTGAACTTCAGGATGTAGTTGCCATCTGATCCATCTAAGAAATTTTTAATAGCAAAATCTGCTACTGAGAGCTACTTCCACTTGAAATAGCTGCCATATGCAAGTTCTTGAGACTGCCTCTCCATTTCAGTTTGGAATTTCATTTGGTAATGAAACTGTGGTACTGAGCTCCCAAATTTCTTCAGCTCAATTTGGGTGTTAACATAATTGTGAATTCTGCCCATGGCTACACAATATCTAGGAGTACACTGGCAAGCCCCGCCTGTAGCATGGTCAGTATTTTATTTCTGATAGATTCAAGGCAAATAGGAGACACACATTTAAACATGTGCACTTGGTGCTGGGTACCACCCTAGAGAGCAAAAGGCCAGGTAGGTACTGTGTCTTTTAGAAGGACTGCTGGCAAAAAAAAGGTTGCATTTTTAATTTCTCATTGGAACCATGTGTCTCTCCCCTTGTTTACAGCTTGACTGTTAATGCAGTTTTCATGCCTCCAAAATGGAAATGAAGCTTCTGGTTCTGAATCCTAGAATAGCACAATTGATAAACACCCAAGTTTGGGGGGGGGGGGACTTTTGACAAAGGAAAGGTTTTGCACCTGCGTTGGGGGTCTTTTCAGAAAGTGGGATATAAATGTTTGGCTAAATAGCTAAAATAAAATCATACCAGCTGCAGCCTGCATATAGCCACCGTCAGCTATATTTTTCCTTACTCTTCAGAAACTCCCATTCACAACAGTCAGATTGTGAATTCCTTAATGTGATTCATTTCCTACTGAAATAGCCAAAAAAATCAGTTGGATGGGGCAATAGTACATCACTGCACTCACCAAAATAGCATTGCCCTGCCCACTGCAGGGGAGGAGATCCATCATAGGGGGTCACACGCTGGCCTCCTGCTTCTGGTGATGCAAACCCTAGTGACACCACTGGTCTGTATTACAGTGTCTTGAAAGATATTTACCTCATCTTCATGATCACATGTCACATAGGAATACCACACCTTGTTTCTCAGGATTCATAGCACTTGGTTAAAGGTCACACTGTTTTTCTCTATGATTTCAAGACATTCTTAGACCACAAGATTTTAATACTCCTACCAACAGTGTGACATGTACCACCAATGGCACCTCTGTTGTTTACCAAAGCCCATTCCACATGCTCCCAAAATGTTTAAAGTTATAATCATCATCATCATAATAAAAACCAGGTTCTCACTTCAAGGACAGTTTATCCTTAAATCTTCTTATTCAGGTATTTGGTCATTGTTCTGTATTGTTCCCACTTACATTCTATCAACTTTAGTCTATACTACATATCTCTTTGTCCATGGGGGTGTTTTTTGTTGGAACAGAAGTTAGCCTCAGGAATGAGAACAGGACAAATGACCGACAGCCATTTTCCTCAGCCATTTCACTGCATTTTGCTGTCATTTCCTAATGAGATGAGGGAGCTCTAATGCCCAGGTTGAAAGAGCCTTTTGCCAGATGGCAATTCTGCTGCTTTGTCGTACAACCTCTTCAGCAATGAGAGACAGAGCGAATGTGTGGAAATGTGTAAAAGTCCAGTACGACATGTGTGTATATATACTTTCCTATGAAAAATCTTGGGTGCTATCCAGGGAGAAAGGCGGATTACAAATCCAATAAATAAATAAATAAATAAATAAAAATCAGGAACAATATTTGAAAAACCCACATTTGGAGATACATGACAGCCCAATCCTATCCAGCATGTATGCTGACGAATCTTGCAATCTATCAGTGCAAGTCCTAAAATGATGGCACAAAAGATGCTCCATCTTTCTGCAAGTTGCAGCTGCCAGGATAAATGGCTGGAGGGCATGCTTGGGTGACAGAGGCCTGCTGAACCTCCTCTGTCCCATACTGCTTCCAGTAAGTCATCAAAGGGTTGGATCAGAAGGCATGAGCCATTTATCCATTTAGGCAGTTTGGAGCGTGGACTGAGCTGAGCTGGGGATGATTCAACGGCACGATGTGCTATGGGCTGGTGGGGATAGGACTGGGCCTTTACATTTTAGCTGTTTGTCACATGCAAATCAAATGAAAACTCAAATATGCTGGGGCAGAACATGGCCGACTTTGGTGCAGGAATGAAATTTATGGGTTTGGGTGGATTTCAGAGTACAGTACACTGCCAAAGCAATCTGTCTAGATACAATATGCAGCTGAAAAATGATTGAGGCAGTATCCACTCAATCAAGAAAGTACCCACTGCCAAGCCCAGTCTTCCCTGTTTTTCTGATAATTGAACAGAAAACAAAATATTGGCTCAGCCTGGTTCCTTTAGGATGGACTGGAAACCCTAATAAGCCTTGAGTGAAAACTTATAAGTGACCCAGAGAAAGGACTCCTATTTCAAGAGGAGCACATATTGCTACTATATGGGGCATGACCTCAACTCCTGGTGGACTTTTCAAAGCTTTTGATTGAACTTGATTGTGGGCCTGTGGTGGGATATGAGATGGGATGGCTGTGACTGTTTAACTGCATGGCCACTCATCAAGAATTTTATGCTCATTGAGGCCCTGTCTTCCAGAGGATGTCAAAAATGCGTTGCCATACCCTCAGTGGGGGTCAAAACAATAGAAGTACCAGTCTCAAGCTGGGAATGCGTAATCCAGGGCCATCAAAGCACAAAAGAAAGGTCCCTGAGATCTGAGGATAAACCCCTTTTGGCAATCTCAGCATTGTGGTCACTGCCAAACAATGTAGGGATGCTGTGGAATCAGTTACCAAGTTGGATGCAATTTAAATAGCCTGACAAGACCTTTCTGTGCAGTTAAGCCTATTATGATTAGGATGTTGCTTTACAGTTTGCTCTGTTTTTAATATTTTCTCATTATAATGCTTTCTTCTTGTTGCTGCAATTTTATTGGCATTTTATTTTTCTTTTAACTGTGATCCTCTTTGCAAATAATTGTTGAAAAGAAGCTGTGTATTTCTGTGACATACAAAAGAAGCTATGACAAACAAACAAGTCTTAAGATTGCCTTTCTAGAGCAAGGCATGGCTTGTTTAAAATGAGAAACGATCACTTTCAAAATTGATTGCATATTGCCTATTGAAAAGGATTTCAAATTACATTGTGGAGCTGACTACAGAAGAGACAGAAGTAATAAGAAGCTGAAATAAGAGTATCTGGTGAAGGCAGCAGTTAAAAGATTGTAAATAAGCAGAACCAGGCTAATATACTTGATAATAGCAATTTTACTATTTAACAGGTGATAACAGGTGATCAAGTTGTTTTTCAGCAATTACATACCATTACATGTAATCCCACTTTTGGCTCCCTTTTATCCATGCCAAATAACTTCCTATTTGAATGCATTTTCTCAGGATAATCCTTTAAATCTTAAAATCTGCTCTCTTGAAATATCTCTTCGCATAAACATTTTGAACATCTCCCCAACACAGATGAAGTTGCACTGTAAGCTTTAAGGGCTGAATCTTTGATGAAAACAAAAGTAAAAACCCCTGCAATTTAAGAAGTGCATGAAAATCAATGCATGGTCTTAATTGTTAATTAGCTTAGCATCCACTTTCAAGCTTTCATCGTGAAGATGACAAGAACTAGATCCTCAGTTTAAATCTGTTGGTGTAAGTTTATTGAGTGTAGACTGTGTTCTGGATCCCACTTGAGAAAAACAAAGGATCAAATGAGGTCAAAACTACTCATTTTGATTGTTGAAGTATATTCTTTGTATGCTAAATATCATACCCGCTTTCTCTACTATTAGACAGATTTGTTTTTATTAAAAATGCAGTTTAATACAATGAATTGGTCATTAACCTATTCAGATAATGAAAGAGGAACAACTTGTCCCAGAACCTTTAATGATGACAGGATATTATAAATCCTGTTATGTAATACTGCCATCTGTTGTTCAGTAAAGGAAAATATCCATGTGGAGTAAACTGAAGTCAAGATTTTGTGAGATACTTTAATCAGTATAAAGAACACATAAAACATTAATTTGCAGACGAGACGTAATTAATAGTAGAATTGCTTCTCCTCTCTACTCATTCATTCAAGCTGAATAAGCAAACTATTTGTTGAAAATATGCTTCAGAATCCGCACAGTAAATCAGTGTTATATGTTGGAAACTCCAGTGCTAGACTACAGTGCATGTACGTATAATCAGCCTTAAAAGGAGACTTCAGTGTTTACAGCCAAGCATGCACAATTCCAGTAGGCAAGGATGGTTGGCTGGTTCGATGGATGTAGTCACTGTATCAGGGATGCAGGGCCCAATCCTATCCAACTTTCCAGCACTGGTGTAGCCGCAATGCAACCCCAAGATAAGGAAACAAATGTTTCCATATCTTAAGGAAGCTTCTGTGACTGCCTCCCCACTGCAGGATGGAGCACATGCCCCATTGTCACCGCAGCACTGGCACTGGAAAACTGGATAGGATTTGGTCCACAGTGAACATGCTTAAGTAAAGAACAAGCCTTGGAGGAGTCAGCTGAGTAGACCATTCACAGGTTCTGATAAAGAAAGGAAACACCAGTGGTGGACTTACCCCTTCCCAGTCCTAGGGCAAAGGTCTGCAGAGCCCCCCCCCCCCCCCGTGAGATGCTGCTCTCTGCATGCAAAGCCACCCTCCTACCTTTGGAACACGACAGAGTCTTGTGTGACTGTAGGACCAACTGGGGAAGCCTTGTGAGGCTTCGCTGCCATCTTAAACTGCACTTCCAGAAAACAGGAAGTGAAATTTCTGAACGCAACGGGAGCCTCAGTGAGGTTTTCTGTGCAGTCCTAGAGTTGCGTGGAGTCAGCTCCTGGGGCATTAGCCCCATTGGCCCAGCGCTAGGTCCACTACTGGGAAACATGACAAACATCATCCAGAATCATGTTCTATTTATTGAGTATATAATACCTTTAGATAATAGAAATGGTCATTTGTTGGAGAAGAAGGAAATTTCCCTCTTTTTCTTCCCGGATTGTAAAATCAAAGGCTGCAATCTGTGATGTTCAAGCACAGCAAAGACTTGCCTGTGTATTGCTGTGCTCAGGAATTCAATTCTGTTCCTCTTTCTTACTGTGTTTGGAATGGAGGGGAAAGACAAAGCAGGTGTCAAACTGAATCCAGATTTTCCTCTCTTCCCGGCATGAGATCACCGGCACTGCTGTCAGAGCTGATAATTCCAGCCATCCATGCAGTGGTGCATAAGTGAGCCATGAATAGCCCTTGGGACCTGGATATGGCTTCTTTCCCAGCCGTGTCTCTGTATTCCCAATATCGGCGATCCAGGAATGAAAACATGTTCCTGCTTCTGGGCTGTGGAGCGGAGTCATGGGAACTGTCTCACTCATTAAAGTTTTAGCCTTAAAATCTGTTTGTGACAGTTTGCATTAGTAAGTTTTGGAAAAGACTTAGAAAAAGAGATTGCTTTGTTATGGGAATGACATTTAGCACACAAGCTACACAGCCACACATTTCTTAATCTCAACAGTGAATTCAGTGTTGGGCATCCCAATCCTACCTAAATCCCCGTGCTGATGCAGTGGCACCAGCATGACTTCCACTGCACCCTGCAGGTGAATTTTGCTGGAGATCTCTTTGAGGTAAAGGGACATTTGCCCCCTTGCTTTGGGGTAAGCTCCAACAGGTGCAATGGGTCAACTCAGGCCTGCACCACTGGTGCAAGTTTGCATTAATCTGTGTTTATGGATCAGGCCCAGGAAGGGGGATAGGATTTGGTGCGCACCAATGTTGCTGATCCCATCCCCTTCCGGGGCTATTGCCTTCCTGCCAGTGCTGCAAACAGGTGTGCTATCATAAAGTGCTTTATAGCACTTCTGCGCCAGCCTGCCCCACTGCAGCCTGTGCTCTGCCAATGTTACCAGCTCAATGTTTGGGGCCACAATACTTTCTTTTCATTCATCTTTTGGCGGATATAGAGCCCACTAAAGATGCTGCAACAGACTTGGGGCCCAATTATGTCCAACTTTCCAGCACTGATACAGCCATGGAAATGGAGCACGAGCTGTATCCTGTGGTGAGGGAGCAGTCATGAAGGCCTCTTCAAGGTAAGAGAATGTTTGTTCCCTTACCTTGAGGCTGCAGTATGGTTGCGTCAATGCTGGAAAGTTGGATAGGATTGAGCCCTTTAGGGTACTGGCCTAGCTGTGCCAGTGGGGCATGTGCTGCATCCTGCAGTTGGGGGGGCAGTCATGGAGGCCTCCTCCATGTAAAGCAATGTTTGTTCCCTTACTTCAGAGTTGCATTGCCCTGACCTCAGTGCTGGAAAGTTGGTTAGAACTGCGCTCTTAATATTAAAGCCTTTTACGCCAGTAGCAAAGGTCTATAGATAATAACGCCTTCAGCAGATTTTAGAATTCACATGTTTTGGAAACCTGAGTTAAACTTTAAGACAGTAAGCCAGGTTATAGATGTCTGAATGAAATATTGAAGAGCTGTTTTGCTGGCTATTCATCTCATTTCTGGAGTTTATTTAGCTGTATTTAATTCTCCTCTAAGGTGAAAATGAGTCAGATAGTTTAATAGATTGGCAGCAAATATTTAAAAGAACATGACCGTACGGGCGATGTTCTGCTATTCCTGAAAATCTGCTTTTCCGTGACAATTTTAAAATGCTGTGTTAGAAACAGAGCAATTCTGAAGTAATCCTCTAGGAGGGGTGTCTACAGGGACCTATTCTGCTTTGAATGTTTCTGTGCGCTGCCCTTGATGCATCATTAATGTTAAAAGATGAGTTACATGCCCACATAAAATGCACAGCTTACGGTTTTATTCTCAGGAAGGTAACTTGATTTTGTTCGGTTGCCGATACATCCAGAAAACAAGTTCACCAGCTACAATCCATAAATCATTAAAGATTTTCTGTGCTTTGGCTTGAGACCCCCAGAAAAGTAGGTCATTCCTGGTTTCTAACTGCATTTGAACATAGCAGAGTTTTTTTTATACGTACAAAACTCTTCAGAAATCTTTGCTAAGTTTCTTTGATTTTACTATTTCTAATATTACTTTCAACACATAATTGTTTATTTCCCCCAAAGGCCTTCCCAGTGATAGAGGTCATAATTAGGATGCACAATGTGTGTATTGTACAATGAAAGACAAAGCTGTTTGTTTTATAGTTGAGCAAAATGCTATTTCACAAACATTAGGATTACAGGTGCAAACCTGAAGATAGCCAGTGATGCATTTGTAGCCGTAAACTCATAGTACATTATAGTCTCTGATTGGTGGTCTGTTGTAAAACAGCCTTTATAGGAAGGCTTCTGTCTATTTTCTCCACCAACATCGTCCATAAATATGTCCTGAAGGTGCTGGAGACCAGGTGTGTAGAGATAGTTCCAGTCCTAGGTATGCTTTTAGAAAGAACCAAACCAAAGCATCTAGTAGTACAGTGCTGCGAGGGATGGTTGCAGTTTTGGAAGGCTCTCAAGTGAAAGCCCTGTGGGGAAGCAACATGTCCTCCCCTTTCAGATCTTGGCTGGCTTAGGGGATGGATGAGTGACACAACTGCAAAAGGGAATATCCTTCCCTGACCTTTCCAGCTGGGTCCAGGGCAGATTTGGTGGTCAACTAGAAATTTGAAGAGATTCAAGCTTCTTAAAATTGTGCGGCGTTGGCTAACTCTTTGTGCTGTAATCTACAAAGTAAATTCATCCAATTCAGATTAGTTCCTGGTTGGGGGGGGAGAGAACATTGAGGTGGTTTCCAGAATATTCTGAAGCAATTGAGAGACAGATTTTAGATAATTTGAGCTAATTGAAGTTCACATTTTAGCTAATTGAAGTTCACATGACACTTCTGGATAAATTTTTTTTATTAGGTAACTGAAGGGAAGATTAATTTTTAAGAACAATTTTTGGCATCTGATGATATAAAACACATAGCGCAATCCTATTCACCCCGCCCCCTCCTGTGCCAATGCAGCCAGGCCAGAGGGTCCTGTGCTGCATCCTATGGGTTTTGGGTTTTTTGTTTTTTTTTTGCAATGTTGGTTGCCTCCATGGAGCAAAGGGACATTCATCTCTTTATTCTGGGGTAAGCCCCAGCCAGTGTAAAGAGGCAACTCAGATTTGTGCCTGCTAAATTTAAATGTAGCATATTTTCAGCTACTGCACTGTTACAAATAGCTACTAGGAAGTGATAACTATATCTATGGACATTATTTCCTTCATTCGTTATGTCCACAATAAGCGCCCAATCCTATGAGTGCCTTCTGCTGATAGAACTAGTGTTCCATCCCTGTTAGTGCTGTAGATTTATTTATTTATTTATTTATTTATTTATTTATTTATTATGTAGATACCAGGTAGATGGGACTCGTTAGCCTGGGAAGGCAGCTCATCTGAGAGAAGGAAAACTCTGATCCCAAACCTCCACTGCTTTGTGGCTACATCCAGTTATGGAAAAGGCTTCAGGAGTCAACCTCGAGGCAAAATCCGGAGCCGGAGTCCCTGAGGCAGTTCATGGCTGAACACAGTCACGTTCTGGCAACTCCTGCGACACCGCTGGAACCAACCGTATTGGCTTCTGCCTTTCCATTGGACATTTCAGGGATGTGGAGAGGGGGGATTTGCTGCATGGGTAACAGTCTATCCTCCATATCTACCTTACCGGGTCCTGATGGCATCCACCCAAGAGTTATTAAGGAATTGAAGAATGAAGTTGCAGATCTCTTGACTAAGGTATGCAGCTTGTCCCTCAAAACGGCCATGGTGCCAGAAGATTGGAGGATAGCAAATGTCACGCCTATTTTTAAAAAGGGAAAAAGGGGGGACCCGGGAAACTATAGGCCGGTCAGCCTAACATCCATACCGGGTAAGATGGTGGAATGCCTCATCAAAGATAGGATCTCAAAACACATAGACGAACAGGCCTTGCTGAGGGAGAGTCAGCATGGCTTCTGTAAGGGTAAGTCTTGCCTCACGAACCTTATAGAATTCTATGAAAAGGTCAACAGGCATGTGGATGCGGGAGAACCCGTGGACATTATCTATCTGGACTTTCAGAAGGCGTTCGACATGGTCCCTCACCAAAGGCTACAGAAAAAACTCCACAGTCAGGGAATTAGAGGACAGGCCCTCTCATGGATTGAGAACTGGTTGGAGGCCAGGAAGCAGAGAGTGGGTGTCAATGGGCAATTTTCACAATGGAGAGAGGTGAAAAGCGGTGTGCCCCAAGGATCTGTCCTGGGCCCGGTGCTTTTCAACCTCTTCATAAATGACCTGGAGACAGGGTTGAGCAGTGAGGTGGCTAAGTTTGCAGACGACACCAAACTTTTCCGAGTGGTAAAGACCAGAAGTGATTGTGAGGAGCTCCATAAGGATCTCTCCAGACTGGCAGAATGGGCAGCAAAATGGCAGATGCGCTTCAATGTCAGTAAGTGTAAAGTCATGCACATTGGGGCAAAAAATCAAAACTTTAGATATAGGCTGATGGGTTCTGAGCTGTCTGTGACAGATCAGGAGAGATATCTTGGGGTGGTGGTGGACAGGTCGATGAAAGTGTCGACCCAATGTGCGGCGGCAGTGAAGAAGGCCAATTCTATGCTTGGGATCATTAGGAAGGGTATTGAGAACAAAACGGCTAGTATTATAATGCCGTTGTACAAATCGATGGTAAGGCCACACCTGGAGTATTGTGTCCAGTTCTGGTCACCGCATCTCAAAAAAGTCATAGTGGAAATGGAAAAGCTGCAAAAGAGAGCGACTAAGATGATTTTGGGGCTGGGGCACCTTCCTTATGAGGAAAGGCTACGGCGTTTGGGCCTCTTCAGCCTAGAAAAGAGACGCCTGAGGGGGGACATGATTGAGACATACAAAATTATGCAGGGGATGGACAGAGTGGATAGGGAAATGCTCTTTACACTCTCACATAATACCAGAACCAGGGGACATCCACTAAAATTGAGTGTTGGGTGGGTTAGGACAGACAAAAGAAAATATTTCTTTACTCAGCGTGTGGTCGATCTGTGGAACTCCTTGTCACAGGATGTGGTGCTGGCGTCTAGCCTAGACGCCTTTAAAAGGGGATTGGACAAGTTTCTGGAGGAAAAATCCATTACGGGGTACAAGCCATGATGTGTATGCGCAACCTCCTGATTTTAGAAATGGGTTATGTCAGAAGGCCAGATGCAGGGGAGGGCACCAGGATGAGGTTTCTTGTTATCAGGTGTGCTCCCTGGGGCATTTGGTGGGCCGCTGTGAGATACAGGAAGCTGGACTAGAAGGGCCTATGGCCTGATCCAGTGGGGCTGTTCTTATGTTCTTATGTACCCAGGCTTCGTGCACTGGAGAGGACAGTGTTCCGGAACCACTATTCAGAGCGCGATACCATAGTCTTCCGAGACTGAAGGATGCCAACTGTCCTATATTTAGATAACCACTTTTGGTGCAATCCTATCCTGCACTGGAACAGGCAAGCCAAGAGGTTTGCGCTGTATCCAGCGCAGGATGGGCCCATAAGCAGCTCAGCCAGAGGCAAGAGGAAACATTTCCCCTTACCTCCGGGTAAGGGCCACTGGCCCCTATGGGTCTCCTGGGTCTTTCACCGCCTCTTGAGGTGGTGCAAGTCTGAGGAGAGTGAAGTGTCTTGAAGCCTCCCATCAGGAGCCTTCCGTTAGCCTCTGCAGGCCGGTGCTCAGAGAAGCTTCCTCCCGAGGAGTCGCAAATGTGCTTTATGGGGTGGTGTAAGGGACTTGTGCCGGCCCAAGTCAAGGGCTGGATTGCTCAATTAATTCTCAATTAACTGAAGGCAGTTTATATAGGCAGGCTGAACATAAATCCATTTTTCAATGAGATTTTTACAAGTATTATTCCATGAGACAATCTCATAGGACCTTAATTTTTCCAGGTGTTTCCCTTCACAGTGCAGCTGTCATCCTGGCTGCAGGCGCTTGCACTTCCCAAGCTGTCGCAAGCAGCTGCAACCAAACTTCAAACTGGCTTCTCAAGCATGTTATCTAGGTTTTTGCCAGCGGACTCCTCCATACTTCACTCCTTCATACAGACACATGAGCAACCTCAGTCTGCCATTCAAGCAACTGATCCTGCTTAGCTTTTTCAAGCAAGGTGACAGCAAAACCTCCAGACCACACACCCCAGCCCAACCGTGACAATGTGCTCAATGGAGCTGCCAGTTTGAATGGCTGGAGACCATGTGCACCACAACTGGAGGAAGTACATTGGTGTCCGGAATGGCAGTGGACTGGGAGGGAGAGTAACAGGACATTTTTGGAGAAGAACTAGGAACATACTGGGGAGAGATGGGGTGGATCCAGTGGCAATCACCTCAGGCTCCTTCTTCTTCTTTAGCGTTTGTCCCATGTGGTAGCAGGGTCCACTATTTTGAATCAGAGTTGCCATTTCTCTTGATTGTAGGCTTGGTCTGGGTGTAGGCGGGTGATTTTCATGTCGCCATGCAGTGTGTCAAGACAGCGCTGCTTCGGCCAGCCCTTTGGTTGTTTGCCATTGACCTCCAACTGAGGACTCTTCTGTGCCAGTGTATCGCTGTTGGCGTGCAGAACGTGGCCATACCATTGAAGCCAGGTTTCTCTCAACTTGTTGATGATTGGAGCAGTGCCGTACCGCTGCCGGATGTCGTCATTGCGGACGTGGTCAAAATGTGGTTGATCTCCTCAATCAGCTATATAGCAGCTATAGGTCTGAGGACACCCATAGGCCATCAGGTGGCTTACATAGAGGATTTTCTGATCACCTCCCACCATCGCATGGAGTGCATCCATGGCATGTCTACATGCTACAGTATGGCAGGGGACAGGATTGGACTAGAAGAGCCCAATCCCATCCAACTTTCCAGTGCTGGTGCAGCTGCAATGAAGCCCTATGCAAAAGAACAAATGTTTCCTTATCTGAGGAGGCCTCCATTAGTGCCCTTTCACCTCAAGACACAGAATAGGCCCTATTGGCACAGCTGCAGCACAGCTGTAAAGTTGGATAGAACTGAGCCGTAACATTTAAATAGTGGGTATTTTTCCCAAATAGCATTTGTTGGTTTTTATGTGGTTTAAAGCCATGTAAAATAGTACCATTACTGTCAGTTTTTATTAACATACAGTGAATGCTTGTAGAAATGTAAATGTTTCTGTCTTGGAGTTGTCATGGGGCCATTGAAAACAGCCAAACAGGTAGTACAGCCATTTCCTCCTTCACATTGTTGTAAAATTAAATTAGATTAAGGAATTAAAACTAGGATTAAACTGAACTGTCACAAACCCAAATTCACACACACACAAAATTTGAGTCCTTAAATATATTGTTTTAGTAGTGGTATAAATCCACATTTTCCTTTCCTCCTCTATTTCTCCCTTACTATTTATTCTAGTCTATCAGGGATCACACAGGCTCCCTACAAAAAAGTCCATAGCTTTTTTGTAGAACACGTTTTGCATGGAGAAAACATTTTGCCCAGAGAAGATCCCAGATTTAATCCTTGGCATCTCCAGGTAGGGCAGTGAAAGATTTCTGTCTGAAACTGTGGAGAGCTACAGCTAGTCAGGGTCAAAATTGCTGAGCTAGATGAACCAAGGGTTTGATGAACCATAGGCAACTTCCTATGTTCCTGTGAGGAGTGTAACTGCACTGGCATGTAGCCAATCATGTAGAATCTTTAGGAACGTGAAGAGAATGAGTACCACTAGGTTGCCCAGGTATTGCAGATTTGTATTTCCTCTGTTCTGACACTGCATAGCAAGGACAAGAAAAGAGAGAACATATATCTTCATTGCCTAGGCAAACAGGTGATTTTTCATACCTGTGCTACATCATTTTTTTTTCCAGCCTGTCCTTGCAGCATAGTGCCAAGGCAATGCAGTAACATGGTCCCTTCCCCTGTGCAATGTGCAGGCATTTGACTCCTGTTCACAGAAATTCCCCAAACCATCACCAAAAGGGTAGTCCTCTTTCACAATCTTCAGCAAGAGAAGTCACATTAAGGTCCAAATCCTAATCAACTTTCCAGCTCTGTCACAGCTGTGCCAATGGGGCATGTGCTGCATCCTGCAGTTGGGGGGCACTCATGGAGGCCTCCTATTGGTAAGGGAATGTTTGTTCCCTTACCTTGGAGCTGCGTTGCCCTTACCTCAGTGCTGGAAAGTTGGTTAAGATTACTCCCTATTTCCATGCAGACATACCTACAAAAAAAACATGTGAAATTTTATAAATTTAAGCACTTTACAGAATTAAATGCACCCAATTATTATGATGAACTATTCTAATTGTCAGTTTTTTGTTGTGGAAAGCTGTAGCCTTGTAGCAAGAATATATAATTATTAATAATATAATGGGGGATAAGAATTTTCTGAAAAACAATTAAATTGTCTACAAGTGACACAACATGTGCTTCCAAGCTCATGTGTTTATGTAACTAAGGGGTCTAAGGAGGAGAGTATAAATATTCTCAACCCCGAACAAAAGTCAGCTGATTTGCCAAATTTGTATTAGAATGCGAAAATAGGCTAGTCCAGGGGTGGCCAACCTTTCAACTTTAGGGCTTCTAGACCTTTAATGACTGTGTAGAGGAGAGATTTTCTGCAGGTGCAGCTTGTCATCTGTGAGGTGAGAAGCTGCATCTGCTGAAATTCCCTCTTCTACACAATTGTTAAAGGTTCAGGAGCCCTAAAGTTGAAAGGCTGGCCACCCCTGGGCTAGTCTCAAACTGGTCTAATTGTAGAGTTCTCCGTCTTTGCAAAAAGAACAGAAAGTACCCTGAACTGAAGCCCATAGTTTTCCTGTTGAACTTTGGTAGACAAGGAAAAGACATTGACCCAACATATAAGCAGAAGCAGTTGCCACATCCTCTATTTTCCAAGTTGCTTCTTCTTTTCTGGACTGGGTGCCAAAGCTTGGAAGGAAGGAAGGAACTCATATGTGTTCCAAACAGATGACATCAGTTGAGCACTTCCAAGAGCCAGATCACACATCCAGAATCCACTTTAGAAAAGCAGCTTAAACTCAAAATAGCAAAACTTTTCGCCTTATTCTAGTATCCAACCCCTCCACTCCAAATCAGCTATTTTCCATGACCTAAATGCTGTGTTTTTAAACAGTTTTCATTCCTCACCCACAGGTTCTTTTTGACACTTTAACACCTTCGGAAAGTGCCGTTTCAGTGCTTGGAGAAAGGGGGAAACCAGCAGTCGCTGCGATTAGTGCGCCTGCAGAATGAAAACGCAGCTGAAGCTGCAGATGTAATGAAAGGTTTTACAATCTAGAAGTAATACAAAAAAAAAGTCAGGAGTCAAGTTAAGTGTCACTTTCTTTTGATTAAACTTCCGTCACAGAAAATCCATGCAGCCTTACAAAAATGTGGGAAATTAAGATGTCCATGGAGGAATTCAAGGTTTCTAACTAGAAACAGGAGAGAAATGTACAGAGTCACTTCCCAATGCAGTATTGCTCCCTTCAATAGCCTATTTTGTTGTCTCTTTTAATGTGTGCCATTGTTGTAGTTTTAATTTTAAAAATGGATTTTGCTAGTGTGAAGAAAAAATGAAGGGATAAACGGCAAATGAGCAAAATGCCTAGCAGTTAGTAGGTGCTTAGCAGCCTTTTCCTCCTTACTCTCTTTTTCACTCTTTCTACTGGTCAGACTGGGGCTACTGGGAAATTGGTGATCTTCCTGCTGCCATCACTCACGGTTATGAAATCTAGTCAGAAAGGTGTTCATAGGAAGTCTATCTCCCAGATTAATAAGGAGCCCTTTTACAGGTCCCCTTGAAACTTAACAGAAAGTCATTTGATAGACATGATGACCCACTTCTTCCCAAGTGAACTTGGACCAGGTGAGTCCAAGCGTATATAAAGCATTTAAGGCAGGTGTGCCAAATGTGTCTCAGAGCAGGCCACACAGCATTCATAGCGCCTGCTGGGGGCTGAAAGTGATGGTATTAAGCAAGAAGTGACTCATTAAGCAGGTGATGAGCAGAAGCATTTTTCTCACTGAGGGGCTCATTCACTGCCAATGATAGAAAACGGGCAAGTCTTGATAATATTTTCAAGATATGGAAGAGCTCAGTTATAATGGGGACCACGCTTTCAGCAGCACTGCTCCTGCTGCAGTGTCACTTTGCAGCTCAACAGCTAAGAGGTGCTCTGCAAAGCGATGCCTTGGCAGAAGAGATGCTGCTGCAAGGGAAGCCCACCTGATAATTGGGCTCTCCCAGCACATCCGCAGCTTCTCCCTTCTCATCTCTCTGGGTCTGCCTCTTACTCTGTACCAGTCCTTGCCTTCAGAGGCCTTGTTCCATCTCTCCCTTCCAGCACCTCGCCAGAAGTAGCACAGCTGAAAGGGTATTGCCTAGACAGCCCAATTATCACATGGTCCTCCCTTTCAGCAGTGACTCAGCAGAAGCAGCACTTCTAAAAGGTGATCCACATGATAATTGAGCTCTCCCAGAGCCACCCTTTCAGGATTGCCACTTCTTTTGATGTGCCACTTTGCAGCTCAGTAGCTGAGAGCAGTTGATGGTGGTGCTGGAAGAGCCCAGTAGTCATGGGGGCTAGATAAAGAACTTCTGCAGGCTTTATATTGACACCCCTGATATGAGGAGATGCAAAAGATCCTCTCAAGACATGTATAAAAAACAAATAGGTATGACAAAAAAGAAGGGTTGGCAAAAATTGGCATGGAAATTATAATACAAGTGGTAAATAAAACAGATTCCCTGACTTAACTGAACATTGTCCTTATTCTTGTTACCCAAGTTTCTAGTCCCTGCACTCTCATGGTAAGGGGACATGCCTTTTCTCTAAGCAGCAGGTGCTTTCAATGACAAACCGAAGCCAACACTCTCAGTGTCTTTGTGCATTACCTCTTAAAAAACCTCAGGTTGATGATCTCATAGTTTCTCATAGTTTCATCCACTTCATGACCTCCTGGGTCCCTACAACGACCAGGTTAGGTGGGCTTTGATGCTGAACCAGCAATTGCATGCCAGTCACAGCAGGCGGCTTGGCGTTGTTCTGGGAAAGGTCAAATGTGAAGACAAGCAATCCAAAAAATAACCTGATGACTTAGCCATATGGCCTTTTAACAGTGGCACTGAATTCAAGAGGTCTCATGCAAACATCTCAGGACGATGATTATTGCAGAAGGATTTCTCAGTAACTTTTTAGGATATTGTCAGAGAGAATCTCTGAGGGAGGCTGAGGGTTAGAAGGATCGAACAATAGACAAAAGGTTCAGGGATTTTCACCATAGCTAGTATAGAAGGACTCTTCTGCTGGTGCAATGACTCATCCATTAGACTGTAATGATTAGAGTAAGGAACCTCTGGATTCCACCCATAATGTTCTTATAAAAATGCATAGACTATAAAGCCTCTTCTTGTGAAACGTAATTGTTAAATTATTCAGTAAAAGCGTTTTATAGTTGGTACCGTTCAATCAAGCATATGGAAACAATAAAAAAATGGTTTCCTAGATTGTGGCAAAATACAGCAGAAAATGTTTCATTCGTGGGAATAAAAGAGGTATACCACAGACTTAGTTCAGCATTCGAAGGAATAGGGAAGGATATAATTTAAAATGTTGCCCCACTACAAGTATTCACCACATGTAAGCACAGGAGTCTCAGTGGGGCTGCAGTTGGGACTTTTGGGATCATTGGGATTAATGGGCTTCATTGTATGGCTTTAAAATGTTATTATATACTTCACTTAAAGGTCATGTTAGATCACAGCATTTTTTTTTCAAAACTGGGGAAATTAATTTCCATTTCACTGATCATTGTTCTAATTATGGCAGTATTGGTTAAAAAGGGCTCTTTCACTTTAAATTTGACTCAAACTGTATCTCTATTGTTATATAATTGCATTACTAGCTGAGGTTTCATCTTGCTATTTGAATGGCCTAAATTACTCACATTTCATTTTTTACGGCCCCCCCAAGTAACGAAATTGGAATGTTCCTTCACATGTGATTAGTTTGAGTAATTGTCGAGAATTTGCCAAACAGTGTCGTCCACCGAGACGGGGGCTGTTAAAATGAGCTAGGCTGTGAATCTTAGAGGAGAGTTTATGCAAGATAAAGACCTGGAATTAACTGGTAATGTTTTCATGTGTAATTAGAAAATGCATTGTACTCCAATTAAGAAAATTAATTAAAACCAACCAGATTGTAATCAAGGCATATTGTAATATAATTGTATCTGGCACCTGTATTGCTTTTATGTCCTATACATGTATTGATGCACTGCTATGTTGTACAGTGAAAATATAGCTGCAGGAGATTTTATCTGCAATATACTCAGAGCATAAGCTACTAGAAGTCAAAATCTGTTCCAGAATCTGCTTCTCAATGGAGAAGCAGCTTTATTAAATTGCACACAGATTCCAAGGAACTCAAGCATGACAGGCTGCCATTTGGGTGCAATGATTCTTTCTTTCTTTCTTTCTTTCTTTCTTTCTTTCTTTCTTTCTTTCTTTCTTTCTTTCTTTCTTTCTTTCTTTCTTTCTTTCTTATTATTATATTTATGGCATATTTTCGTAGTCAAACTCATTACTCTAAGGCAACATAACATACTTCCCCTGGAATGTTTCAGCAGCTTCTTAACAGGGTAATGCAGTGGTTCTCAAGCATCTAGCACTTGGACCCACTTTTTTAGAATGAGAATCTGTCAGGACCCACTGGAAGTGATGTCATGACTGGAAGTGACATCATCAAGCAGGAATATTTTTAACAATCCTAGGCTGCAATCATACCCACACTTACCCAGGAGTAAGTCCCATCTACTCTCATTGTTAAAAGAATGTGCATAGTAGCTTGTTAAAAGTACAGGTCTGTAACATTTCCCCAGTTCAGTCTCATACCAGGGTAGCAACAAATCTAATATAATAAAAATAAAATATTGAAATTAATAGGGACCCACCTGAAATTGGCTTGCGACCCACCTAGTGGGTCCTGACCCACAGTTTCAGAAACACTAGGGTAATGAATTAACTTACTTGGATTTTTCAAAGGAGATTCAATACAGGGCTGGCCTTAGTGCAATTTGATCAATTCAGCCCCGTGTGTTGGAGGGGCGACAAGCCTTCACCGCCCAGCATGGAATCCTCCATGCCAAGACACAGTGATGGACCTTCCAGAAGCAGCTGGTGGTAACATCACAGTTGGTAAACTGCCAACTGTTTATTGCTCCGCATGCAGCACCATCAGCAATCTGCTTGCTATGACTGCAGTCACCGCAGCTGAGTGGTGGAGCTCACACAAACGCTCTGCATTGAGCCCTGCAGCTTCCGGGGCCAGAGCCCTCTTCACAGCCACTGCTCACTGAACAGGATATATCTCTGCTGTTTGTAAAAACATCTGTACTCAGTATAGGTTTATCCATTGATAGCAACGTAAGGAAGAGCACATTTCCTTTAAAAAAAAAAAAAGATGTTGGAGACAACTTTTAAAATACTGGCAGTAGTAATTTCCAATCTTATAATAAAAGGAGTGAGAGCAGAGATATACACATATCATAGAGCTGAAGAAGACTGTGGGGTAGGAAACAACTTTTCTGTGAAATGTCATTGTTTCTGAACATTTTGCACAATACTAGAATTGCTCAATGATTGAAGTCAGCCATGGAACCGTTTAATAGTAATGGGATGCCCATCTCTTTTCCAAATTGCAGGCAGTTTGTCACATTTAGTAAAGATTGCAAACAATTTTACAGGGTAAATTTTGCAAAATGCCGGGGGGGGGGGTGATCGATGTTTTTAATATGAAGCAGGGTCCAAAAATAACAAGATTTTGACAATAACAAATCTACAGTTTTAGCATTGCCATCTTTGTTACTGTTGTATAGCTGGGTCCGTGTGAATAAAGGAAGGCATAGAGATAGCAGCTCAATACATTTATTCCATCTTCAAAACAGGACCTGGCAATTAATCTGAATGAATCTGACACAAGGCAAACACCCCTGGCTTTTATAGCTCTGCCCAGACTCCCCATGATTGGTGCAGTTGAAATATTAACTAGAGGGTCAATCAGATGGTAGGATTTCGATCCACCACCCGATTGGCCCGCCAGAAGTCTGGGCCAATCAGTTAGGCAGGACTTTGATCCTGCATAACTTGCATACATAACACCCATCCCCACCAAAGTACAGTTCAAGGTTCACAAACATAGTCCTCAGAGTGGTGGGGCTGTACCTGCATTCACAAGGTGCGGCGAGGCTTTGCTATTGGGACTCTGGTTCCTTATTCCACTCTGGGGTTGGCACAGCTATGGCAAAGGGACTCCCCATAGGTGCACTGACATCAGGTGGCTCAGATAAGTCCAGGGAGGTCTCTGGTTCCCGCGGTAACACATCAGGAGTGATGGCCTCTCTGGTTTGTGGCAAGACCTGATGCTGGCTACCAGGGACTGGAATTGGTGTGGTGGGTGCTGAGTCAGCCGAGCAGTGGCGTATCTGGTCCACATGATGGCGGAGAGTCCGGCCATCCTGGATGGCAACCTTGTATGGGACAGGACTGGTGACTCTAATGATGGTTGCTGGGATCCATACTGGGCCATTTGCATAGTTCCGGACATAGACTGAACCCAAGAATGGCCTCTTGTATCTTGGAAGTCAGTGGTCTTTCCGAAGTTCTGTCTGGCACAGGATGAATGCCGTCAGCATCAAATTTGCTGATACTCTGGACCCCAGTTACCTGGATGCCGAGAGGATCAAACCACGCAAGGTCGAGGAGACTGGTGCGATGGCCCTCGACGACCACCAGATCCAGGAGACCATCAAAGTGTTTATAACGAACCTGAAACTTACCCACACCCTGAACGGGGATGCAGTTGCCCTGAAAATCTGTAAGCAAAAGTTTAATTGGCTCGAGGCTGGAGCCCTTTCTAGGGCAAAGGCGCTGAAAAGTCTCTGTAGAAATAATAGAGAATGCTGATCTGGAGTCCACTTCCATTACTCAGGGAGACCCTTGAATTCCTACAGTCACATGTACCTTTTCCTTGGTTGGCAAATGGACACTCTGGATGGGGTGTACTGAAGTAGTGTGTATCTCTTCCTGGCTGAGAGACCCCTGAAGAACTTTCTGGCTCTGAGCCTGAGAAGGCTTACTATGACAAACGTGGGCAATATGGCCCCACTTTCCACAGGCCCGACAAGTCACATCGTGGAACCAGCAACTCCAACGTTCATGCGGTTCCCCACAGCTGGCTCAAGCGCCCATGCTGGAGACCTTGGAGGCTTGCCGGGCCCCAGGTCTAGGTGCTTGTGGTTCCTGGCAATCATTGTGTCTCGACATACCTCATTTAATTTGTAGCACCTCCCCTTCTTCCAAACAGTCTGAGGCTGTGTCCTCATGGTGGACTGCCTTGGCTTTCCAAGTTGTGGCTGGGCTGCGAGAGGCACGAATCTCCCTTGCTACTTCTTCTGCTTTTTCAAACGCCAGTGCCTACTTGACAGCCTCTTGAAAGGTCAGCTCATCCTTCGCAAAAAGCTTCCTCTGAATCCTTTTGTCCTGGAGGCTGCATACAAACCAGTCGAGAAGCATTTCTTCCAGGTCTCGGAATTCACATCTTTGTGCAAGATGACGAAGCACAGACACGTAAGCTGGAACAGACTCACTGGCAGCCTGATCTCACTTGTAGAAGGCATGGCGGCGTGCAATTCGGGACAGCTGGGGTGAGAAGTGATTCTTCAGGAGGGCGACAATGTCCTTATAACTGGTAGCCCTTAATTCTGCTGGTGCCACGAGATTCTGGGCGATTTCAAAAGTGGCAGAGCCACAGACGCTGAGCAAAATGGCCCGCTTTAGGGTGGCATCTTTGACTGCATTGGCCTCCAGGAAGAACTCAAGACATTCTGCATGTGTCCCATAGCTCTGGGGACGCTGGATCAAATTCCTCAATGTGACCTCGGGTGGTCATCGTGGCAACTCAGCAGACTTATGGAAGCAGGTCCTTCTTTCTTTATCTGGGGTGACAATTCCCCAGTGGTGAATCAGGTCTAAACGAATTAGCTCTTGGTTCTAGCATTGTTAAGCATGGAGGAATCACATCACATCCTCGTTGCCAGTGTTATATAGTGGCTTCATGCGAATAAAGGAAGGCATAGAGATAACAGCTCAATACGTTTATTCCATCTTCAGAACAGGATCTGGCAATGAATCTGAATGAATCTGACACAAGGCAAACACCCCTGGCTTTTATATCCTTTAGCTCCGCCCAGACTCCCCATGATTGGTGCAGTTGAAACATTAACTAGAGGGCCAATCAGATGGTAGGATTTCGATCCACCACCCGATTGGCCAGCCAGAAGCTTTGGGATAAAAAATGGAAATGGCAGTGGGCCCTCGGCACCCCCCCTCCACAGATATGATTTTCGTGAATAATCAAATCCACGAAATGCCCTGCTGACAAATCAGAAGTGCTTCTCTGAAGCATCTGAGAAGACTCATTTGTGACACTTGAAGAAGCAGAAGGGGTGGACATGGCACTGAACAGCAGGCCCTCCTGCAGTCTTGGAATCCATGGATTTGACTCAATGCGGATCCCATCCCACAGCTGCAGGGCCTCACAGGACTCCCAGGTGCAACCAGAAGTGCACCTCAGAAGACACAACTTCTGGACACAACTGAAAGGCACTTCCAATCACATTTGGGAGGTCCTGTGACACCCTCCAGCCCTCAGATCGACGTTGAGTCAAATCTGCGGATTCCAAGTCCGCAAATAAGGAGGGCTGTATAGTGTCTTGTCTTCCCTGTCTGCTTTTTGAAGTGTTTGTCAACTGTTTCTTCAGGAGCGATTTGTTTGTTACAAAAGGGTTTCTAGTCTTATTTAAAATGCTCTACATTAGCTATTTCATCTTTCACTCCATTCATCAGCAACTCTGTTTCCCACAGTCTTAGTCAGTCACAACTAAATGATATGGTTTTGAAACATTTTGTAGTAAAATAATTATAATGTCCAACAAATTTTTTTTTAATTTTGTTCTGGTGCTTCAGAAGTTAAACCTATTCTTGGATGGATTTGGGGCACTGATTCAAAAAATCAGTTTGGCTCTATCAACTCCAATTTTGGAGATATGGCATACCCACCTTAGATGCTGATGTGCAGACCGATTGAATCAGCATATAAGGTGGCTATGCCTTATCTCCAGTATTAGAGCTGACAGGGCAAAACTAATGCCATTTTTGGAATCAGAACCCCAAATGTATCCAAGAATAGGTCTAACTTTTAAGGCACCAAAATATGTGTTGGGCTGTGTTAAATAACTCCTTTATTTAGGACGCAATCCAAACCTGCACTGGAGCAGGCAAGCCAGGAGGCTTGTGCTGCATCCAATGCAGGTTCGTTGGCTGCAGCGGCTCAGCCAGAGGCAAGGGGAACCTCTTCCCCTTAACCCTGGGTAAGGGTTGCTCGCCCCAATGGGTCTCCTCGGACCTGTGCCACCTCTGGAGGTGGCACAAGTCTGAGGAGAGCAGAGCGACTTAAAGCCGCTCCATTCTCTGCCGGCTGGGGGTTGGATCCGGCATAACTACCAGGTCCCAGCCCCGCCCCGGCTCCCTGCGTGCCCGCCCCCAGGACCGCCCATCGCCCACCCTCCCCACCTAGAAACGCCCCCCTCCCGCCTTCTCCCTGCCCCCGTGCCTACTGTTGCCACTTGTGTCGGCAGCAGTGAGGAAGCCGCTGCGGAGGCTTCTGCCAGCCTCTGCGCATTGGCGCATCTACATGCACTGATGTGGCTTCCCCCCACGGAGCTGCAAACGTGCTTTATGGCATGTTTGCAACCCTCCCAGGGAACTTATGCCAGCCTATGTGCCAGTTAGGATTGCGCCCTTAGTAACTTTATTTAATAAGCACAGTAACTGCTTTATTTAATCTCACTAACCATTTTTAATTGCCCATATGGGAAATAAATAAATGTCCAAACCTATCCCCTGCCTCATTATAGAAGCAGCTATGGTGTGATTGCCAACTCATCTTTCCCTAACTTACCCCCTGGTTCCTCTCCAAAATGCCCTCTTACTCCCTCTCTTTACCCATGGCCAGCCCCCACCATCTGCACCTGTGGAACCTCTTGGGGCCTCTGCTGTGCACGCTGTTCCTCTTACTGTTTACAGCAGTGATTTTCAACCTTTTTCATCTCGCAGCACACTGGCAAGGCACTAAAATGGTCAAGGCACACCATCAGCTTTTTGACAGTTGACAAGGCACACTGTGCTGTCAATGGGGGCTCACATCTCCTAATGGTCCTATTGATAAATGACCCTCTCCCAAATTCCTGCAGCACACCTGGGGACCATTCGCGGCACACCAGTGTGCCACGGCACAGTGGTTGAAAATGGCTGGTTTACAGCAATAGCCTGGAGGCGTGAGACAGTGACCCAGCACTTTCACCACTATAAAGGACCTTGTTCTCCTGGAACATTAGATAATAAGTAAGTGCCTTGTAAGTGCCTTTGCATTTTGGCAGAGAATAATGCTGGTTCTCACTCTTTGCCATAGATTTCTTTGCAGAGATTGCAAAATTTTCTAAAATAATCTTGGTCAGAGTTTTAGTTTTTTAAATTTATTAAGATATGTGAGGATTTAAGGGCCTATGATTCAGAGGAGTTTACCCAGTGGGTACATTTTTAGCATATGTGGCTTGTTTTGCTGTTTCTGACATGTTGATAACACTATTGATAATAAGCTGAATCTTAAAATGTTCCACTAACCACAGCTTAGTATAATAAATCAGCTGTTAATCAACTTTAGCACAATAGATGGAGACGCAATGTTCTGTGGTTAGATGGCCAGCCTCACTCAGATACACATTTCAATGTGCCTCTGAAGGCCTGTCTGATTTATTCCCATACTCTTCATGCCAGCAAGTGTCAAGCACTTATATATGCATCTCTGTCAAGTGGGTCATTGACATTTGTATGGGAGCAGGATAATTTAAATTTGGTTTGTTGGGAAAACAACATTCTCCCAGAGTTTTGAAACATACTGTCTAATTCTTTGAACTGTTGTCTCTTTGAAATGCTAGGCCCTCTAGGGAGAAAATGTGATTTAGGAAGCACATTCAGTGTCCAAGGGTGGAACCCATTTTGTGTAGTTTATCTTCTATTTTATAGTGTCCTGGCCTGGGATCCGCTTGTAATTTCTAGGCTGTAAAACATTTGCTCAGAGACAGGTTTTTCCACACTTGGGTACTCCCTTTGTTCTGCTGGCATGCTAAAAAGGGGTAGGGAGTGAGAATCCGGCTAGGGAGATATCTTATTGTCACCCTTTTTGGTCATCTGCAAGGACAAAGGTGTGACATCCTGCGTAATAAATTTGATAACTTATATGGGGATACCTGGATCTGGGAGGGGGATTAAAGTTAAAAAGTGCTTTTGCCAGATAACCTGAATCATCAGAATTTATGACATCAGTCAGATTGGATTGGCTAAGTCCAGCATGAAAAAGGGGCTAGAAGGACTGGCAATTTGCCCTGGCCAAGAAAGAGATGCTGGCCATCTGTGTCACAATGTTGTTTTGAGAGTAGTTTTAGATGTAGCTCGTTGCTTTCTTATTGTCTGTGCTGTATAGGGTTGGTCTTATGGTAAATCAAACACCATAAGCGTGCTCTTCTGTACCCTCTTCTTTTTCCCCCCCTTCAAATAAACATTTTAATTCTCAGCTTGTTGCGAGAGTGTTATTTGAATGGGGGAAATGGCTGCTCAACCGAAATTTGGTCTTTAGACCAATCTCGGTCATTTTTCTAGTTTCAAGAGTGCTGTAGAAGGGAAGGGGTGGGTGGGAATTGTGTGATCCCCCCCTCCCCAATTGCTGATCACACGCCCAGAGAGACCCTTTCTCCTTTCTTGATAGGAATCCTGGCTGTTTGAGAAAGTGGCGGCAATGGGGGAAATGGCTGCTCAACCGAAATTTGGTCTTTAGACCAATCTCGGTCATTTTTCTAGTTTCAAGAGTGCTGTAGAAGGGAAGGGGTGGGTGGGAATTGTGTGATCCCCCCCTCCCCAATTGCTGATCACACGCCCAGAGAGACCCTTTCTCCTTTCTTGATAGGAATCCTGGCTGTTTGAGAAAGTGGCGGCAATGACAAGTTTGACTACCACTACTGTAAATTCCTGCTTAGGGGAAATTCTCCACCACACTGCAGGGCTCCAAGGAACAAGGATAGCACTGGGGTGGAGGGTGCACACAGGGTTTAAATCCTTTTAAAACTTCAAATTCCTCCCTCGCCATCTGATGAGATCTGAGTGTGACGACCGGGCGGGGCTGCTCCCTGCCTTCCCAGTGAGGAAGCAACATTTCCCAGATGCGAGATAAAAAGAGAGGGGGATGAGGTTGCTAGGGTGCCAAGGAGTGGCATTTGCATATGTTCATGGATGCTGAGGCAGCGGAACTCCGCCCTTTGCCAGACAGTCGCTGGTGGGAAATATGGGTTCTCAGGGCATCCTCAGGGAATCCACCTGGCTGGCCTCCTCCAGCATTCCCTTGCAGGTACCTGCCATGGGAGGTAGGAGCACAAAGGGGAACAAGGAGCGCACATAGCCGCTGCCACGTCAGCTATTAAATACAGGTGTGTGCCACTTAACAATGGGGATATGTTTTCCTATAACCATTGTTATGCGGTTAGGTTGCTAAGCGAACATTCAGTCGCGTCCAGGAACGAACTGAGCTAGATCTAGTGCCTGTGCACTAGATCTAGCCAGTTGTCCCGCCCCCTCAGGCGAGCCAGCCAATCAGCTGGCAGCAAGCCCTGCTGCCGGCTGATAGGGGGGCAGGCATGGCATTCTTTGCTAGCGCGCCATACAGGAGTGTCTGTTGTGTAAACAGACACTCCCTGCCAGAAACTAGCTAGCTGCACAAGCTACTGGAGATAGATTGCCTCTTCTTTGCAATAAGAGCGTCTTGGTTGTGTAATCAGACACTCTGCTGCAGGCTGTGAAAGTCCTGACTGCCTCATTAAGAGCCTCTTTGTTGTGCTTTGACTACAGTCATATATGCAGTCTGTCATTAAGCATAAGGTTGTTAAGCGGCATATGCCTGTACTGTGTTTTTGATCTGCGGTTACTTGAATCCACGGATATGGAACGCCCACTGTATATCATTTTACAATTACTGACAAAGGATGCTTTAACAATGGAGTGTTGGATGGAGGGCATGCTGGGTTTGGGAATTAAAAAATGTGTACAGTAGATACTAAACCCTGAAAAATAAATACACATTTTTAAAAAATCGTAGTCACCTTCTTTTGGGGGGAAGGGGTGGTTTCCAGATTTGCTTTGGAGGTCATTGTCTCATCTCTGCACTTGGAATATTGCTTGTATAAATCCCAAGTGTATGACAGTCATAAGGATATATCCCAGTGTTTGTAAGCCTGATTTTGCTTTTCCTATCTCAGTTCTTCAGCCCCTTAGTGGAATGATATTGCTCTTTTTGGCAGTGTGATATACTAGAATGGGTTAATCTTTTACCCTTTGCTATGATTTAAGCTTTTATGACCAATATACTTTGATATACAGCGAACTCCAAAACTTCTTCAATTTCACTGTGCTATCTCTGTGACAAAAAAAAAGCCCGTGCAAAGATAAATTAAATGAGGCTGTCAGCATTTTGGAGTTTCTTTAAATAAAATCCAAACAGAAGCATCTCTTGCGGGGGGGAAAAGTGAGAAAAAAAGCTGGTATTGGAAAAGAAACTCATTTTCAAATGCATGGTTAAAATCATTTGCAGGCATCCATCCTCGAAATGATGCTTTGGAAATTGGCACAAAACTTACCGAATGGATTGGAGTCTAAAATGCCAACACAACACCTCTGAGGACTGCATTGAAGTGCTATCACAGAGGCTTTTTTGTTCTCCACCACTTTCCACGCAGTGTGAAAATAGTTTGCTGACTGAAAAGGATTCTTCTAATTGTTTTAGGTAGGTGCTGAAAGATACAAGGCTGCACTGTTAAAACTGCAAAAAAGTAACCTTACCACCTCAAACAGAAGTGAGAGAAATTTACTTCACAAACTAGGTGAAAATTGTCACTGAATGCACACATCACAGAAATGTGAACTTTAGGATCAAACTAGTGATGGTGAATCAGGCAAGGTGAATCAGGCAACAGATCACTGAAATGTGGCCTAAGTGGTTTTTTTACTTGTTATATTTCATAGTCTTTGATTAAAAAATTTTCTTGTTTCTTGATAAAAATGATGTCTTGATATCAACTGATTCTAGATATCCGCTGCCTGTCTAGAAAAAGACATCCAAACTTGTGTGTCTTTTTTGCATAAGGGCCTTGTTTCTGATACCACTGTTCTTTCTGAAAACACTGTAGCCATTAAAAGAGAGATTCATGTGTGTAATGGATGCCCATGATTGCACAATGGATCATCACTTGCCAGCTTTGACAGTGGTGATAATTTCTTTGGGAGCATGGGAAGGTAAGCCTTGCCTTCTCTCAGCCCAATGTGCCAATGCAACTTGTATTACTATCCATAATCAGGCACCCATGTTACTATCTACTCTTAAAGATAGCCAACTTGGAGCCCAATCCTGGCCAGGGTGCACTGGCTAACCACCAGTGCCCACTGTCACAAACATGCCATAAGGCACGTTTGTGGGTCATACCACCGGGCAAGCGCTGGTGGTAGCCCAGTGCTGGCCAGCGCAGGGCTATTGCCAGGTGGGCACACAACCTTTGCCATTCAGTGGCCACCGCTCAGCGGTGTGGGGGTGTGGGGGGGAGGGGTTTTGGGGTGTGTGCGGGGGTGTGGGAGGAGGTGGGGAGGAGGGGTTTTGGGGAGGGGGAGGCAAGCGGGATGGAGGGAGGTGGGACCAGTAGAACCTCTGAACCTGCCAAACTAGAAAATACTTTGTATGTGGACAATGTGTGTAGAGGAGGGTGACAACATTCTTCAGAACTTTTCCCTTTACCCTATACTACTGAGGCCTAATTGTGATGCTATTTTTTTATTATCTGTCTGTTGCATCACCTGCTCATTTTATTTTCTGATATCTGTCTATTCACACTTTGACATTCCAAAGGAATGGTTTTCAAATTGTGTTCCTGGAAGCTCTGGGTTCCTCAGATATTTCTTAACAAGAAGGACACTAGTGGTGCTCACACTGTTCTGAAAGTCAGCTTTCCCTGTAGTGTGCTGCACCTTGAGAATATGGGTCATGTTTTAGGTCATGAACATGCCCCCAGAATTTGCATAGATTCCGTAGAAGAACTGCAGGGTTTCTTAGCAAACAGGTCAATATTATTTTTATTATTTATTTTATTCACATCAAAATGACAACACAGCTGATAATGATTGTATACACACAAAAGCCACAACATTTATCAGCTGGTAAATCCTCATCCACACAGACATCTGCCTGACGTCTATCTGTAGATAAGGTGCCGACGAAGGATGGACGCTGTGCCAACTATGGCGGTCTTCTGTAATTCAGCTGGTGTTATTGCCTGGGCGCCCAGTTGTGCAAAGTACTCATTAAAATGTGTTGACATTGTTCCTAGTGCGCCAATTACTATCGGCAGCCCTTTTACATGCTTCATCCAGATTCGTGTCAATTCTAGGCACAGGTCGAGGTATTTGGTTACTTTCTCCTGTTCTTTCTGCAAAATTCTCGAGTCACCAGGAATGGCAACATCTATGATGAACACGCGCCTGGCTTCTATGATAGTAATATTTGGAATGTTGGCCTCCACGCGTCAGTCAGTCTGTATCTGAAAGTCCCACAGGATTTTGACGTCTTCATTTTCTACTACTCTTTCTACCTGGTGTTGCCACAGCTTTTCTGACACAGGTATGGTGTACCGTTTACATAAGGCCCAGTGAACTAATTTGGCCACACTATTGTGCTGTTCTTTGTAATCGGTGTTGGCTATCTTGGGACATTCGCAAATGAGATGATTGATTGTTTCGTCCCATTTTTTGCATAAACAACATTTACTATCATCACTGGTGTCTTGTATTTTTGTCTTCATTACATTCGTTTGCAGAGCCTGATCTTGTGTGGCTAGAATCTGTCCTTCAGTCTCCTTCTTAATGGTACCTGTTCTTAACCAGGCCCAACTCAAGCTGTTATTGATCTTGCCTTCTATACCTTTAATGAATTGTCTGTGTAACGGCTTTTCTCTCCAGCTGTTGACCCGTTTTTCATATTCTTGCTTTTTGTACTCCTCTTTGCTTTCTGTAACTTTCATCAAATTTTCCAACTGAACCGCTTTTATCAACTTTTCCAAGTTTCTCATGATATAGTCGTTCAGTCCTCTCTTTTCCTCTTCTACTGTTTGTTGTACTTGCAAAAGCACGGCCTCCGATCTTCCTTGGTAGGTACAGTCGGTCAACGTCACTTCTAGGATGCAGCGAGTGGTAAATGTTCATCAGTTTACGGGTTTTTCTGTCAAGAGTCTCAAGTTCATTTTGGGTCCATTCAACAATGCCAGCTGGATATCTAATCACTGGAATGGCCCGTGTGTTTATTGCCTTTATGATGTTCCCAGCGTTCAGTTTTGATTAAAGCACTTTTCGTACTCTCCTTAAATATTCTCGCTGGGTCACATTTTTTACTCAAGTGCAGTATATTGTTGCATTCAAGTAAGCCAAGATATTTGTACTGGCCGTCATGTGCAAGCGCTTTTATTATGTCACCATTGGCGAGTTCAGTGCCTTCCAACTGTTGTACTTTCCCATGCTGCAATGACAATATTGCACATTTATCAAGTCCAAAATTCATCTGTATGTCCATACTGAAGATCCGCACTGTATTCAACAAGGACTCGAGTTCAGCAGAGCTTCTGGCATATAATTTCAAGTCACCCATGTACAGAAGGTGACTTATTTTGCCTGCCTGCACGGATATGTTGTAGCCCATTCCAGTTTTGTTCAAAATATCCATCAGAGGAATAAGACCAATGTTAAACAACAGGGATGACAATGAATCACCCTGAGAAATTCCTCTCTTGAGGTTGACTTGGCCTATTTCTTCTCCATTAGCCAATAGTAGTCCACTTTTTCATACTCTGTTTCATGAACTTTGGGATGTTTTCACTGATTCCGTATTTTTCCAGGCAGCTGTTGATCCAGCTGCGAGGCAAGGAGTCAAAGGCCTTCCTGCAATCAATCCAGGCCATATTGCAGTTTGTTTGTCGTCGTTTACAGTTTTTCAAGATCATTTTATCTTTCAGCAGTTGGTCTTTTGTGCCTCTGGATTTCTTAAAGTTGCCTTTTTGCTCAGTTGGGTAGAGAGAATGTAGCATCAGGTGGTTGTATCTCGAAGCTGCAATGATTTTTGTGAGAAGCTTGTTGGAAGGCACGTAATAGGCTGATAGTTGCTAGTCACATTGCCTTTTTCCACATCTTTCAGGATTATGATGATGATGGTGGTGATGATGATGTGTTATAGTTGTTGTTGTTGTTGTAGTAATACAGCATTTGTATATCACTTCCTGAAAACCATTGTTGTGAATTGGTGAGGAGATGCTACCTAGGTTGCGGTTTTCAGACTCCTAGGAAGTTTGAAAGCTGCAGTAAGTTCTGGCAGGAGGGAAGCAGCGGGGGCAGGGGGAAGGCAGCGGCACAATCCCCAGGATTGCACCACTCAGGGGGGCTGTAGGGGCTTGGGTACACTTACCAGAGTGTAAGCAGATGTAACTCTGCTTCCACTCAATCACTTCACTTTTGAAGCATCTGGGAACCCTGTGGTCAGCCACACAGGGCTCCCCGCACCCCCCAGAAGGCTGCAAGAGGCTCTGGTAATTGTACCCAAGCCCCTGCAGCCCCTCTGAGCAGCGCAATCCCGGGGATTGCGCCACTGCCTCCTCCCTGCCTCCTGGCAGCTCCCGCCCCTTAAGGGGAAACAAGGCAGAGCCCACAGGCTGGAGCATCACGACGCCCCAGTCTGAAAAACCCTGACCTAGGTGTTTGAATTAATTCAATAAATAAGCAATAAAAATGTATCCCGTTAATCCATTTAGCACACTGAGATCCAAGTCATTGTCTGATCTCTCAGATGTTAAAAGTAAAGGCAGTCACAGGGTTACACAGTGCTAGCATTTCAACTTTGCTTGCCTGCAGATTATAGCAGGTATGGATGAGGAACTTTCTGATTCAGTCCAGAACTATTATCATCTCCCTGCTGCAAATGAAGCCATGGGTCCCCATCAATACAGCTGCATGCTTCATTTGGCACAAAAATCTATTCCTACTTGGCAATATGTGGAAATGGCAAGAAAAGGTCAAGCTTCCCTTATGCTCTATTATATTTGTTTTTTTTCTAACAAGCAGGCAGCATTTAGGAGTGTCATCTGTTGTACTTATGTTGCCATCTGGTGCTCAAGTCTTGCAAAACACACAGATGTGTTCCCAGACAAATTTGAATGCAATGGGAAAGTAGAAAGGAAGTTTTATAACAACAACAGGGAAAGGCAAGACCAAGGAGATGGGCTTTGGGCAATATCCCAGTAAGTGTGGAATATCTGAAAGGATTAGATGTGCAGTCACTATGAAGAAGCATCAACAGACATTGCTGCAACACAGATGTTCCAAGCCTCTTTTTTAAATCATCTTAAAAATTGCCACCTCTTTAAGTGTTTCTTACAGCAACTTATGAATGCAAAAACACTCTACCTTTTTCCTATTTTAAAAAGAGAAGCAACTCATGAATTTACGGCCGGCAGGGATGGGTAGTCAAGTCCTGACAACTCAAATTGAGTTGCGAAAACACACATTTTCCGTGACTAGTGTCAACTCGAGTCACAGACATCACTTACTTGAACGTGACTCGTGACTTGGGATCATTGACTCAGAAAAGAGTCATGACTCGAATTAACTTGAGTGATGACTTGGTTTTTGTGTGTGCCTGTGACTCAGTTTTGTGTGTGTGCGTGCTTGCTTACATTTTCATTGCTTCGGTGTTATGCCAAAGACTTTGTGGGGTGATCAGGAAGCTGGCATTCAGACTGTAGCACCAGACGTGGTGGGAGGAGGGTAGGTTGGCTCGAGGAGGTGGGGGGTGGGGTTGAAGGGGAGGAGGGAAGAGGCTTAAGGATTTTTGTTTGTTTGTTTTGGCTGCACAAGGTTGAGGGGAGGAACTAGAAAAAGGCAGGGATAACCAGGAGGACATGGGGAGGGGCTGTCTTAGTGAGCTGTCTGTCCCCTTCCAACTTGCAAATTTGGACGCCTCCCTGCTGCCTGGTGCTCCATCTGAAGGTGGAATTGGGAGTCATGATGTGAATGGGGGGTTGTTACTGGGGTTTGTATGGAACCAATCGTTTTTCTGCTCTCACTCAAATAACAGCACAGTTTTTGTTTACATAAATGAAGTGGTTGAAGTGAAGGAATTCAACACATTGCTGACTGTAGAAAGGATGGGAACATCAGGAGAGTGATAAGAGCTCCAAAACTTAGAAATGGGCTATGTCAGAATGCCAGATGCAGGGAAGGGCACCAGGATGAGGTCTCTTGTTATCTGGTGTGCTCCCTGGGGCATTTGGTGGGCCGCTGTGAGATACAGGAAGCTGGACTAGATGGGCCTATGGCCTGATCCAGTGCGGTTGTTCTTATGTTCTTAACACTCACGCACATCACCAGCACCTCTGTTTTTTTCTGCAGATTCACACCTGACTCCTGCTGTGTGACTCGTTTCTCATAATGACTCAGACTCAAGTCAAAACAACTCTGTAAGCAGCTCAGTCCAAGTCATGATAGCTGCCCATTTTGACTTGTGAGTAGAGTATATCCAGAGGATCAGAGACTCGTGATTCGATTCGTGACTTGGACGCAGGTGACTCCATTGTGGGGTGGGGGAGGGAGTGGAGTGGGACTGGCAAAACTCCGCAGGTCCAGAACCCTGGGTTAGGGCTCCTGGCCCAAAATGGGGCTACTTTTAGCTGGCTAAATAGCCAGTGCAGACTTGAGTAGTCCCATTGCAGGGTCTTCTCCCTTACCCGGGGAAAGGGGACAAATGCTGGGCCGACACAAGGCTCACAACCAAAGCCACCGGATTCAGCCTCTGTGTGCTGGTGCACCTCTGTGCACTCGCGCAGCTTACTCCTGAGGAGGCACAAACGAGCTTTACACACATTTGCAACCCACCTGGACAGGCACAAGGGACTTGTGTCGGCCCAAGTGAAGGGCAGGAATGTGCCCAGGGTGAGTATGAGAAGAGAAGTGAGGGTTGGGGGGAGTAGAAGAGTCAAAGATAAAGCCAAAATTATTTGATGGAGCAAATTGTCAGTGGATGATAGTGCGTGAGGGGAAAAGGTCCTTGGGAGAAAGATAAGGAGTTCAGTCTTGGACATACTGAGCTTGAGACAACCAGACTGATGGTATTTCATGCTGAGGGATGCTGAAGTACTGTGATTATTCCAAGTTCATAGTCAGAATGAAACTGACATAATTTAAAGCTCCTGTTTACATAATGATTGGGCCCATAGTTATATGAATGCACTGCTGGTACCAACCCCTTATAGTGGTACTAAAATTGGAGGAGACATAGCTGTCAGTTTGTGTACCCTAGTACAGACATTAACAGATGACAAAGCACTTTCATATGATATCTTTCCCTGAGAAACAATGTTAACAGTGGTGCCTAAGTCAAGGGTTGATAATGGACAGGGAGAAATTGAAGGTGGAAACTGCAGAATTTAAGAAGGATGTGGAAATAACAAAGGAGAGAGGAGAGAATAATGCTTTGGAAAAGCTACTTCAGGTCTACACATCCCAGAAGGAGAAGGTAGCAGAATGTGGAGAAGGTGTGCTATGAGCAAGGCTGAAGGAAAAAAGGTGATAATCAAACTGAGGAATTTCAGAGCAGAAAGGTCAGAGACAGCATATAGCTTATGATAGGGACTTGGAGAGATATGATGAAACACATGTTCTCCTAGGAACATAAGAACAGCCCTGCTGGATCAGGTCACAGGCCCATCTAGTCCAACTTCCTATATCTCACAGCAACCCACCAAATGCCCCAGGGAGCACATCAGATAACAAGAGACCTGTATCCTGGTGCCCTCCCTTCATCTGGCATTCTGACATAGCCCATTTCTAAAATCAGGAAGTTGCACATACACATCATGGCTTGCAACCCATAATGGATTTTTCCTCCAGAAATTTGTCCAATCCCTTTTAAAGTCATCTAGGCCAGATGCCATCACCACATCCTGTGGCAAGGAGATTCCCACATTCTCCTTATGTGTGACCTTCAGGGCTGATAAAAATTCTCCAAGATGAGCTCTATCTCTTGTTTACATCTGAGCTAGGTATGGCTATGGAAATCTCAAACAGGTGCTTGGAGTTAATCCTGAGTCGGCGGAAGGCTAGTGCACTGCAAGCCAACCCAGATACAACAGGTTCTGTCAGTGAACATATTTATACCAATTCAGAACCGTTGTCTTTGTCAACCTCCTGACAACAGGCTCAAGGTGCTTGATCCCCTTTCCACTTGATGCTCAAATGGTGACAGCATCATGCAGCACTGTTTCCAGCTGGTACTCCAGCTGCATTGTGAGTGACTTACTTACTTGCTTTGTAGCCTTGTTCTTGCTATGCCTAGGCCATTACATTACAGTAATGTGGGATATGTGAAACTCACTTCAAAGAATGTCAGGAAATTATAACAATGACATTCAAACTATCACCCATAATTTGAATGTTTGGCACAGTCCCTATTATTTTTCAGTGCCACGCAAAATCTGTCCTGTTCTCTTGGATGCTTCATCACATCATGTTATGTTTATTTTGTCTGTATTCATAGTTTTGGTTGTATTTTTTCATTCTTTACTGTGTTTTAAGCTGCTCTGTTTATACTCGGTTTTCTGCTTTTGTCTTTTGTGTCTTTGTGCTTTTCATGATAGTTGTCCTTTTTATGATGCTGTTTTGCTTGGTACTGTTTTGCTCAGCCTTGTTACTAAGTGGATAAAGCAAATTATAAATTCCTAGACAAACAAAATTAAAGGTGAAGGATGGAATTGATGCTGAGATATTAGCTCCTGGTATGCTGTGTCACATGGCTGTGTGATCAGCGTTTGACTGGGTGGAAGTGTTACCAGTCACATAGGCTGGAGTGGGGAGGGTGACACAGGCGATATAAAAGGCACCTGCTGAGTCAGGTTGGAGAACTTTCTCAAGTTTGATCCTTGTAGACTAGCTCAGAGATTGAGTAGTTTTGTATTCTTGGAAAGCAGCACCTGGGGTTTTTGAATGGTTCCCTCTAAGTTGTACTTTTTTTTCCCAAGGCTTGGACACAAAACAGCGAAAGACTTTAAATTTTTGCATAGTTGTTTGAGAAGAAATGTTCTTGTACTGAGCATACAAATTTTGGTACAAGAACTGAAACTCACCATAATTCTTAGCTCACAGGCAGCCTAATCCTACCTAACTCCCCAATCCCAATTCCACCCACTCTCTCCCCTGTTCCTCCTCCCTCTCTACCCAGAATCTCCGCCATTCCTCCCACCACCCACCACCACTGCTACTCACTTTGCAGCAGTGGATGGTGTCTTCTCTGCCAGTTAGTACACCTGGCCACCAGCAATGTTCTGCTGGCACCTTCCTCCTTAGTACAGAATGCACATTTGGCTGGTAGCAAGGCCATGATTGAGCTGCAAATGATTCTTGTATTCAGGCTCCAAGCAGAAGGCCAAGAAGCCAAGTTACGTGTGCAAATTTTGAACATATCCCTGACCTTTTAGAGTTGTGCTAATAGAGAAATTCCACCAACTGCATTTTTTTGTCTTATGATCACACCACCACAGTGTGAAAAGCTGCATCTTTTGAAATTCTCCTTTCATTGCAATTCATATGAATAGAGATCATTTGTTATTATTTGTTATAGATTAAATATTGATCTATAACAATTGATCAATTTACAACTACAAATGGTCTTAGCTACACAGACTCCTCCCACCTTAAGTGTGGACACCTAACCTGGAGGAGACAACTGACCTAACACTATCACTTTGGGTGACATCACCCTGGCTTCAATCTGAGATCATCTCCCAGTGACATCAATTGTCAAAGCCCTGGGGAGTGGGCGGATAGCAGAGAATTGTACAGAGGATACAGCAGCACCTGACATAATGGTGTGGGAGTTGGCACTGGAGACAGCAACAGAAGCAGCCCAGCTGGCCAGAGGAAGTGGGCCCAGGAGAGGCAGTCTCCCCATATAAGCAAGTAGGACAGGACAATGAGGTGGCTCAATGGTGGTGAGCTGTAGGGGAGCTGGCTTGCCCGTGAGACCCCAGGCAAAGAGCTAAGAGAGGAGGAGGGCAGGTGCTGGAATCCCACCCCCTGGCTCTTTCTGAGGCCTTTATTGCCCAGGGTGTATTTTCTGGGGAACCTGGGGACACTCACAGCCCCAATACTTTACACCTCCAGACTCTGTCCCATCAATTCCCTCAATGTCCGGCAGCATAAGAACATAAGAACAGCCCCACTGGATCAGGCCATAGGCCCATCTAGTCCAGCTTCCTGTACCTCACAGCGGCCCACCAAATGCCCCAGGGAGCACACCTGATAACAAGAGACCTGCATCCTGGTGCCCTCCCTTGCATCTGGCCTTCTGACATAACCCATTTCTAAAATCAGGAGGTTGCGCATACACATCATGGCTTGTACCCCGTAATGGATTTTTCCTCCAGAAACTTGTCCAATCCCCTTTTAAAGGCGTCCAGGCCAGTTACCATCACCACATCCTGTGGCAAAGAGTTCCACAGACCAACCACACACCGAGTAAAGAAATATTTTCTTTTGTCTGTCCTAACTCTCCCACCACTCAATTTTAGTGGATGTCCCCTGGTTCTGGTGTTATGTGAAAGTGTAAAGAGCATCTCCCTATCCACTCTGTCCATCCCCTGCATAATTTTGTATGTCTGCAGAGTGGCAGCCAGGACATGCCACTCTGACGGACCAGACATTGTGATTTCATTAGCCTCCTGAAAAGGATCACTGTGGCAATTTCTTGCTAACCCTTGTTAACCATCTCAGAGAGACTAAACCATCTCAGAGACTATATTCCAGGAGTTGCATTTGAGGACATTGAAGTGAAAACAATTTTCTCTGTATCTATAGGTTTGTTTATTAGTCATTTATTTCTTACCCTGTTCATGATCCTTTCTTTAAAAAAGGAAAGAATGACTTTCAGGAAGGAATTACTGTATAGAATGAACACTTACTAAATGAACAAAACCTCTTTTAATTTGGTTGTACCACAAGACATCAGTTCTCAAGGCAACTGTGATTCTAGGTAAGCAGCAAAATAAGGTAATTTTTTCAAGGGTCCAAGTGCATAAACGTTTCAATGTGCCAGCTGAATATATTTGTTGCTTGTTTACTGAGTCATTTTTTTTTTTTTGTGATGAGCTTCCTATGTTCTTGAAGTGACCACTAGATGGTGCTTTAAGACATGCTTTCCTGTCTTAAAATAACATTCATGCTGACATGGCTAACAGAATATGTACAATTTTTAAAAAGGTAGTTGATGGAGGTAGGAATTGTTTTAGGTAGAAATGGTCTCATTGTATTCATGAAGGAGAAGTATATTTGTGATATTTACAAGAATAAAAGTGTATAAGTTTTCTATAAGCAATTAAGATATATTGATTATAGATATTAATAGATGGACTCATTAACTTCAAGTTATTTTTCAAGATTGTGTTCTATTTGTACTGTGTTTTTATTACTAAAGATTTTATATGTTGGCAATTTATATACATTTTTTCACTGTGTATTATTTGTGTATATTTTTGCACTTTTGGAAAAAAAGAAAATTCACTGCTACACTGAGACTTCTGCTATTTTTGAACTTCAGAGAGAAACTTGAGAGATGCAAATGAACTTGTCAGCCAAATGCACTTTACTTCTAAATGTTGCATTCTCATGGAGTCTGCCTGCAGCCACTGGACAATTTATGATTGTGCCATGAGACAAGACTTCCTTCTTTGAACCACATCCCTACTTCTGCTATTTGAACTGTGTCTCTAGGGCAGTGCTTCCCAAGTGTTTTAGCACTGGGACCCCACTTTTGAAAAAGACACTCTAAGGCATCTTCTGGTGTATTTGTTGAGCTCCACATTCATTGGATTGGAACCATTCTGGTGGCCTTGTGTTCCCCATCACCGGGCCTTCAATATGAGCTGAGGCACATTCACCTACTCATGACAAAAATGCACATGTGACTCAGTTTCACTTTCCAAAGGGCTTAATGCATTTTCATTATCAGCTTGGAGTGGGTGGAACATCCGTCTCAAATATTTCTTGGTGTGTTCATCAGACCAAGACCATTCTGGTGGGGCTGTATTCCTCTTGGCCTGCCCTTCAAAGTGGGCTGAGCTACGGTTGCCTATTCACAAGGAAACACAAATGTGCAGCTCAGTTTCACTTTCCATAAGGTTTAGTGTGTTTTCCTTTCAGCTATCAGCTTGTCAATTTCAGTTACAGGACCCACCAACCATTAGGTTGCGATCCACTTATGGGTCCGAACGCACAGTTTGGGAAACACTGCTCTAGGGGGTTAGAATGCATTCATTGTCTAGTTCAGGGGTCTCCAAACTTTTTGGCCAGGGAGCAACATCAAATATTTGGTGTGGTGTGGAGGGCTGGGGAAAAATTTAAATAATAAATAAATTAGAGATGGAACTTAGATGAGTGAATAAATGAATGAATGGGCTCATTCATTCTATCTCTGTGGCCCTCAGAACACCCTCCAGACACAATAACCCACAGTTAAGCTCCTGGAGTGAGCCCCCTGCTGGAGGCTGTGGGTTAAGTCCTACCTGGGACTTAAAAAAAAAAAAAGGTTTAAAAAAAGCCTGCCTGGGACTGAACTTTGAGGAGTTTTGCAGCCTCAACAGGCCCCCCTTTTGGCAACTGGCAACCAACCTTTATATTTTGCAGCCATGGAGCACCTCCCCACCTAAAAAAAAAAAATTCTTCCTCCTAGGGATTTGAATTCTTAGCTTCTGGCTCCACAAACCAGCACTTTAGCAATTGAGCCATAAGAGGTCTTAGGCTCAAAGTGTTTGGAACTAATACTTGAGGCACTGATGGCCACCAGCTGGGCTCAAGACCTTATATATTAGTTCTGAACACTTTAACTATAGGCTTTCCTATAGCCCAATGGAGCACTTCCCCTAAAAAAAATGGGGTGTTTCACTCCAGCTGTGGCAGGAGTGCTTTTGCTATCAGGGAGCTCACATGGGAGGGAGGGAGGGGTGTGTGTGTGTGTAGTTATTGACTACATCTAGTTGTATCTTATTACTTATTTCTCCAATAAAAAATGGTTTAAAAATAAATAAATAAATAAATAAATAAATAAAGATTAATAAGTTGTGAGTTCCTGAACTTTTTTTTTTTTTTTTTTTTTTTTACAAAAGAAGCACTGCATTTACTCCATCTTCAGAACAGAACCAAGCAAAATACAAGGCAAACCCCTGGCTTTTTATAGCCTTTAACTCCACCCCGACTTCCTGCGATTGGTGCAATTGAAACCTAAACTAGAGAGCCAATCAGATGGTAGGATTTCGATCCATCACCCGATTGGCCAGCCATAAGTCTGGGCTAATCAGTTATGCAGGATTTCGATCCTGCATGACTTACATATATAACAGTTACAATCCTGGATTTTATTCTGGCTCTGTAGCACATTTAGATAAATGTAGTTGAATCAACACTACTTGTTGCTCTGATCTTGCTCTAGTTTATGCAATTTAATCCAGTAACAGCAGTGCTACATGGAGATTAGGGACAACCAGAGGCCTGTCAGTGCCAGCAGCACCCCAGTATGTATCAAAGTACCTGCCACTTGACTGCTTTGTCTCATTTCTGAAAGCAAAACCAGAATCTTCAGGCCCAAACAGAGAGCTGTGGTGATTAGACTTGAGACCTGTGTGACCAAGAACAATCTCCCTATTTCTGAATGACTGTGCTGGCTGCTGGGGAAAAAAATCAAGCAGCATGGATTGAATTACTACACTGTAATTAGTGAAATGGAAATGCGCAAGATCCCTTAAGGAGATAGGGTGTGGTGTCAACAGTGGCCTCTTGCTCTGGCTGGCAGGCATAGAGTTATGCTTGCCTGCCAGAGTTATCTTTGCCTGTCTCCCAGGGCTCTAACTAGCAGTGGGTCTGCTGCACAGCTGCAGGCACTAGAGGCAACAAGGTCATTAAGGGATAAAAGGAGCACCTGAGGGAGGGAGAGGGTGGGTATTGAAGGAAGGAGTTTGGAGAGATTGAGAGAGCAGAAGGAAGAAGCTTGGAGGAGAGAAAACTAAACTGATGGATTAATGGACTGAGGAACTAATGGATGGGCTGATGGACTACTGGACCTGCTGACTGACCAATGAACTGCTGTTACTGGACTAATACACAGATGGGCAAAGGGACTTCTGAAGATTGCTGGTGTGTGGCTGCTGCTCCCAAGACCTGCTGAGGCCCAAGTTGTTGCTGTGGTGGCTGGAGAAACTGCTGGCAGGAGAGGGGAGGAAGCAGGACCTCTGCAGGTTGAACAGGTAAGCTACCCTGGCGGTGGGTCCAGCAGTGCAGGCCACTGTTGGGGAGCTAATTAGCTCAAAGTGGGCATAGGTTCTCTAAGCAAAGCTTGGACTGGGGATCTGGCAAAACAGTAGGTTATGCCAAATATGCTTATAAGTTTAATACTTGCATGTGTGAGATCTGTGTGTACGTGTGTGTAAAACAGAACAGAATTTTGACCCAGTACATATTTTTTAGAAAGTCAGCATTTTCTCTCTTGCCAAGTGAAAATCTAATCATGTAGGAGTAGTTTAGTCTAAAATTGATTACTTAATTCCTGTTTTTGTACATCATGTCTTGAAAGAATTCATCAATATGCTGTACTGTAGTCAAAAGCGAAGAGCATTCCCAAATAGTATAATTCATTGTTGTTCAAGTTAAGGTTAATACCCATGCTTGGCAGGTAATGCCTCTGAGAATATGGAGGCTTCTCTTTTCTCCCAACAAGTCACTATATGTCGTAATACCTCTTATAATGCTATGGATGTGTTCCTGGAAAATTGAGTGCTGTGTGAAACAGCACAATAGGAGGCAGTTATAACATTGTTCTAATGTAGATGCGTTCACAGAACTGTAGTTACCAGTTTGTAAGTCTCCTACTGCACAGTTGACCGCTGCTGCTTTTGTCCCTCCTACTTGGCTGTAGTGGAAGATGGAAAGAGCTACACACAGAAGGATGAGCCTGTTCTAACTCATCCTTGGGAACTGCAGAAGGACTCATCCATCTTGTTGAAGAAGGCATTTAGGGTTGGTTGCCTCACCCACTGTTTCTTCTCCAGCACAGTTCCTCCTAGCAAACAACTGGCTGCATGTTAGCCAGGATATCCTGCTGTCATTGGCTCAGGATATTTAGCAAGAATATGCAGCTGCCATTGGCTGAAAGCACAAACAGCTGTACGGTACTTTTTTGCACTGAATTTATGTTTCTATAAAAATTATGTCCAGGACAAAACAGTATTATAGAAAATGGCTTTACAGGAGATTTTTCTACAGAGTTGAAAAATACTTTAAAGGAGATTAATACAAACCTGCTCCACAATGTCACCTTGCATGCACTAAAAGAAGGAACCAACAGGATAAGATGAGAGTGTGCACTGAGCTGTATGTGCATAGGCAGAACTCATGTGCATAGAGCCCTATGCATACCTTCAGCTGCATGTGTGGAGATCAGCAGGGGGGAGAGCGGTTATGTTCCCTCCTCCTGTTTGCTGAACATGTAAAGGGGGCTAAAGAGACCAAGGAAAATGGTCTCCACAATGGAAGCCTTCAGAATAAATTGACAATGTCTCACTTTTTGTGATGCGTGATCTAGAACAGGGATGTCAAACTTGTTTCATAAAGAGGGCCAAATCATGGAACCTGCTGAGGGTCTGAAGTGACATCATTAAAGAGAAAAAGACATTATTAAGCAGTTGATGGCCAGAAAGAAACACTTTGTTCTCACATTAGCTGCGAGTGCAAATTTTATTCATACTTTCAAGTATAAGAGAATCCAGTTACCAAGCTGGGAGAGCTCAATTATTATGGGGCCAGATAAACTGCTTCCAGGGACCAAGTCAGCCCACAGACTTTATGTTTAACACTCCTGATCTAGAAATACCTAACCCATCAGGTGTTAGTGTTAGCTAAAGGACACTATCACTCACACACCAGATATCATTGAAAGCTATAGGAATTGTATGCATTTCTAAATTACAGTATGTTAGAAGCAAATTGGTCTTGATCTGCAAGTGCTATCAAAATTTTATTTAGGTCTACTTAAAAAGTAGTAATTATACATTTAAAGCTCCTTAAGAACCACAGGCTCAGAAGATAACTTGAGTTTTCATAACTCTCCCAAAACCACTGGTGATTGTTGGATTGACACTGTACAGTAATAGACACCAAATTATGCAGAACGTGTTATAAACCCCTCAAATTACTAGGCAAGCTAGTTATTTCTGGAATTATATCTGTGTGACTACTTGCTAGAACATTGGGGGTTTTTTGTGACAGCCTGTAAACATCTCTATTGCAGAGCTAATGCTTTGATTTTTAAGCAAGATGGTACAGATTAATGGCTTAAAATAAAAGAATAATTTGGCTCAGAAATAAAGTAGCTTTTATGCAACAATGTATGAGCACAAAGGAGCCAGAAGCTTGCCTGGCTCCTTGATAGACAGATCAAGATAGATATATCTATCTAAGGTATCAGATAGCAGTCTACCTAATCTTACCCATTGATTAGCAGTAGATACTTCAGAAGAGGATGCAATTACTGATCAGACCTCCCATTTGGCAAAGGCTCTTAAGCTCAGTAAGCCAATGGGTGTGTTATCCTGTGATGTGAAAAGATAGACCTGCACTTTGTGATTCCCTTAGTATTTCAATTATCTTTCTGAATGGCTGTAAATCTAAAGGCTTCTGTGCACACTTGTCGGAAGCTTCTGGCTTCTTTGGAAGCACAGTAATTCTCTGTGTGTGGAAGCCACAGAAGATGAACCCTTGGTCAAACTTAAGCCCTGCATCCTTATTCTAATTTGTTGACTGATGCCAGGACATATGGGTCACCCAATGAAGTCTTAATAAGAAGATGAGTTTACTGACTAAATTCGCATGTGGGTAACTATTGCCCTATTACCAACATTTGTCTAGATTCATGTCTCTAAAACATCCATGCACAAAAAGCCTGGGGAATCATGCAAGCATCAAATCTGCTGGTTGCACAGAATGTGGACAGTTAGTCTGGCACAGAGGCTAAGGCACTGTATGGCACCCAAAAGAAGGCTACAGCAAAAGATTTATTTATAACAAACAGTTGCATAGCCAGGACCAGTGGCTCCCAGGGCTGGGCAATGTCATGGAATAGCATAGCATGCACACCCTGTGGCTGTGTTGCTACCCCTTCCCCAGCTCATAACAACAGTATTTATAACAACAGTATTTATATACCGCTTTTCAACTAAGAGTTCACAAAGCGGTTTACAGAGAAAAATCAAACAACTAATGGCTCCCTGTCCCAAAAGGGCTCACAATCTAAAAAGATGCAAAAAGAACACCAGCAGACAGCCACTAGAACAGACAGTGCTGGGGTGAGGAGGGCCAGTTACTCTCCCCCTGCTAAAAAGAGGAGCACCCACTTGAAAAAGTGCCTCTTGCCCAATTAGCAGGGGTCATGCATGACCCTCGCCTCTGGACACTGTACCATTTGTATGAAGACAAGGACAGGCTGGCTGATCTTGTAGTGTTTGCTGCACAAGCAAGGTAAGTGCCCTCTCTCACACACACCCTCTGTGGAGACGACGGAAAACTGCCACTCTGCTGTGGGAGGGGGACGATGCACGTCCAGGCCCTGCCTTCGCTATGTCACTGATAACAAAAGTATGTAAGCCCCAATATGGCCACCTTTGCAATACTTATATTTACATTTAACTAGGCAGGAGGTCATTGTCGTACACTTCGTACACTCCCAGGGTTTTGGGGTGCTCAGAGTTTTTGGTTCTCAAACTCTAGAGCCCTCAAGGACCCCTGTTAGGTAGTACTGCCACCACGCTGTGTGTGCCAGTGTCTCAGTCCAGGGACAATGAGACCCTCTAGGCTTAATTCTATCCCTTGCAGGCACTGAGCACTTTCTTTAATTAAAGCCTCAGTCTTCAAGTTACTAGTCCTCAATGAGTATTTGGTAGCTTTCTGAACGGCTAGGCAGGATTCTGAACCTTTGTCCCCAACAGACAATGAAACGACTTAGTAAAAGGATTTTTACTTTATTAAATGCCTCTCCTCTGCCTTTTCTATCTCCCCCCTGCTGGAGCTCAGGTAGGTGCTTCCTCTCCATGTGGCTGCCTGGTCTCTTCTTATTCTCCTGGGCAGCCTTTCCAGCTCCACCTCTTCCTGATCTCACCTGGGCCTGAGACATCAGGTCCTCCTATTGCAGGCCCTGCCCTACTTGTTAAAAGGGGTAGCTGCAGCTGGGCTGCCCTGTCTCTTCGGATTTGACTTGATATGTGTATGCGCACGCATGTACTTATGTACATGTGTTTTGTACTTCATGTGATGCTGCAGAAGAGTTAACGTCACTCTGTTGACAACTGCAGGCAAGAATGCCTTACTTTCCTTAGTATTCAGATACTCCCTTACACTTTTAATTCTCCACGAAGTAAAATATTGTCTTGTTAAAGAGCAACTCCTACTTTGTTATCTTAAAAGCAGATTAAGCAAGTTTTTCTAACTTAAAATTTGTGTCCGCATTGCACAGTAAGCATTTTACATACCTACATAAGCCATAAAGAATGCGGAAGCACTCTTGACTGTTTGCACGGAACTTGATTTCAAACACTTCTTGACACAACAGAAAAGTTTCATTGCAGGCAATGTAGGGGCCAGCATGTTACATTCATTTGGAGTTTACACAGTAAAGCAGTACAGAAATAGCTCTGTCGCCTCTTGTTCAGGCACACAAAATGTTTCCTATCCTTGACAGCTTAGGTAACACATACCTCTTTCTCTGTTGCCATCTCAAAAGTGCCTTGTCATCCCTCTGAAAGGCAGCATAAAACTCGTGGGATTCGTGTGTGTTGCTTCATCAACTGACAGATGGGCATATTGTTTGCTTGATGGAAAATACTCATTTTACGTATATGGGGAGAAAGAATGATCAAGGCTTCTTTAGATTATCATGACCGCCTCAAATTGGTGGCAACATGATTCTGAATGAGGAATATTTCAGCACTTGCAAAACATAAACTTCTAGGTCTTGCCATTGCAATGAAAAATTTGCAAAAGAGCTTCTTTTGCTAAAGGTTAAGAAACAGATGTTGGATTACAAAGACACTGCACTGCGTCCTGGTACTACATACCTACTTCACTCCTTGACTGTTCAGTTCTAACTACATCCACAACTGTTTATGTCTCTGTCACAACATTGGCTCTTCCTAGTTTCACCTTGTCCAGACTTGGACTTGGTTTGGTCATACAGGCCAGTTTGGTCATATACACCACTATATGCAGGATATATATTCCTGCTCCTACTACTATCTGAAACAGAAGATGGTAGTGAACCCTACTGAAATCCCCCCCAGCGTGCTCACGACTCACCTTTCCTCATTTGTAAATGCTTTGCAAAAGACAGCTTTTTCTTCCTTTTGCTTTGGAACAGAAAGACAGTGAGAATCTAGATTTGTCACTTGTAGAGGAACAATGGAGGCGGTGATAGTGAGAACGCTAACAGGAAGTGGAGTTTAGCATTCTTGCTTTCTGTCTGCTTCCTCTGCTGCTGAATTTGAGAACCGTGGATAAGTAAAACCATGGACATAGGACCCATGGAGGATGCCTGTATATTTAGTTTTAAAACTTGTAGATAGCCTTTCATCTTGGGAACCCCAATTTACAAGGTAAGATATAAAACTAAGTACAATAAAAATGTTAAACAGACAACAGCAGACTGAAACAGAGCGATGAAACATAACCTTCAGCCAGCAGGCAGAAGACCTGCATCACACCCCTGGTTCTTCTCGCTGCAGGTCATGAATGGTAGGAAATTTACACCACCTGTGAGGGCATTCCATTATATATGCCCACAATGGATTATAAAACCCGTTCTGGATAGTACAATTCATTCTAGAGTTGGGGCAAAATGGAACACATTTATTCCAATCTCTACGTCACCATTTCAGAGTTAAACCAAGATGTGCACATCCTCATTTATTGTGGCTTCATTTGTCGTTTTGGCCAGACAACTGCCACACTTCTGAACCTCCTCATCTCTCCATGCTGCATTCCATTCTACTATCTTCTTCACTGTTACAAACACCTTAATTCTCTCTTGCATATTAACTATTGCAGTGGTTCCCAAACTGTGGGTCGGGACTCACTGGTGGGTTGTGACCTGATTTTTGGTGGATCACCAAAGGGCGATGGAAAGATCAGATAACTAATTCTTCAAGCCCTGAGGCTATTTACAAATCAGATACTGTAGCTGGTCATTACCCTGCAAAGAGCTCAGCTACTGCAGTTTGCAAGCCTATGTAAATACAGGGAGATAAATGTTTGAGGGTCTTTTCTGGTTGTTATTACTTGTAAAAAATAAATAAAATATTTTTTTCTAGGTCTCCTTTTTAGAAAGTCTGGTATACCTAGGTCCTGATAGAATGTCATTTAAAGAAGTGGATCCCAGTGCTAAAAAGTTTGGAAACCACTGAACTATTGTAATATTTCAATTTCTCATTGCAATCTTTCTCCCTAAGAACAGCCCCACTGGATCAGGCCCAACTAGTCCAGCTTCCGGTATCTCACAGCGGCCCACCAAATGCCCCAGGGAGCACACCAGATAACAAGAGACCTCATCCTGGTGCTCTCCCTTGCATTGGCATTCTGACATAGCCCATTTCTAAAATCAGGAGGTTGCGCATACACATCATAGCTTGTACCCCGTAATGGATTTTTCTTCCAGAAACTTGTCCAATCCCCTTTTAAAGGCATCCAGGCCAGACGCCATCACCACATCCTGTGGCAAGGAGTTCCACAGACCAACCACACACTGAGTAAAGAAATATTTTCTTTTGTCTGTCCTAACTCTCCCAACACTCAATTTTAGTGGATGTCCCCTGGTTCTGGTGTTATGTGAGAGTGTTAAGAGCATCTCTCTATCCACTCTGTCCATCCCCTGCATAATTTTGTATGTTTCAATCATGTCCCCCCTCAGGCGTCTCTTTTCTAGGCTGAAGAGACCCAAACATTGACCTGCCCACTATGTCAATGTTTTCCCTATTTACCAGACATTCCAGTTCTCCCATCTTTGCTCGGAGACTTCAGGCATTTGCATAAAAGCATCTGTACTTGGAATGCCCCAGGATGGGCTGCTTATTAGCTTCTTTGTCTCGGCATCCTCTCATTGTGCCAAACCGTCTATCACATCCCATCATGCTACCATTCCCAATTTTTTCTCCTACTCTGTCTTTGCCTTGTTGTTCTCTAACCTCCCCATCCTCGTCCCATAGGAATGAGGAGTCCCAAACCGGATGCCCCTTGGTTCCTGTCGGCCTTCCCCAGGGATCGGTTTAAAAGCTGCTCTGCCACCTTTTTAATGTTATGCGCCAGCAGTCTGGTTCCATTCTGGTTCAAGTGAAGCCCGTTCCTCCTGTACAAGCCCTGCTTGTCCCAAAACGTTCCCCAGTGCCTAACGAATCTAAACCCCTCCTCTCTACACCACCATCTCATCCATGCATTGAGACCCCTGATCTCCGCCTGCCTAGCTGGCCCTGCGTGTGGAACAGGTAGCGCTTCCGAGAACACTACCTTTGTGGTCCTGGCTTTCAGCTTCCTACCTAATAGCCTAAATTTGGCCTCCAGGACCTCCCAGCTACACTTGCCCATGTCATTGGTGCCGACATGCACCACAACCGCTACCTCCTCCCCAGCACTGTCTACCAGGCTGTCTAGACGAGAAGTGATGTCCGCAACCTTCGCAGCAGGCAGGCAAGTTGCCAGGCGGTCCTCACATCTGTCACAAACCCCCCCTCTCTGTTTCTGATAATCGAATCCCCCACTACAAGAAGCCCCTGACCCCCCCTCCCGCTGAGGAGTACCCTGAGTGCGTTCAGATATGGGCCCGTCCCCTGGAGAAGGGGTCACCCCAGGGGGTTGTTTCCTTCCTCTCCAGGATGACGTCCTCCAGCCCCGAGACTTTCTACCTTGGCATCTGAGGAGCTGCGCACCTGAGGGTGGGACGAAGCCTGATCGTCCCCAGAAGTCTTCCCATGGTCCTTCTCTGCCTGCCCCTGCTTCTCTTTTCCTCTCTGTATTACTCTGTTGCTCACTTCCTTTATTCTGCTTCTCATTTTGCTTATATCAGTCCTTCCCCTCCCCCCACTCCCCACTATTTTCCTTTTCCTCAATGGTCCTTTTAACCTTTTGCTCTACAACTATTTACCTTATACTGATCCAGTTTATCTTTCATCTGGCCTTTTCTTTTGTGCTATACAACCCTTGTTTGTTTTACTCCACAGTTTCTGTAATTATGTCTTCTATTTTCCACCGTCCATTTCTTTCCTTTAAAATTCCTTTTCTTCAAATATTTGGACCACCAAACATTATTTTAAAACATGCACTTTGGTGACACCTCACCACCTTCTTCATTGTCTTAAGGACAATATATATAAAATGTTTGTGTTTGTACAGCGTGAGCCTAAGGATGCTTTTTCAAAAGTACGAAATACTTCAGTGAGACATTCCTTAGCAAGTATGCTCAGGACTGCAGCCTAAGGACCCAATCCTACGCCCTATTTTACAAGATGCAGCAGTGCCAATGGAGTGCATGTTACATACTACGGTGGGGGTACAGACAGACCTGACTGCCTGGGGGAGGTAAGAATATTGTTTTCTTACCTCCTGGTAGACCACCTGGCTCCAATTGGTCTACTTTTTAGCTGGCGTAAACTTGAGGAGACTTGGTGACAGATCTGAGCTGGGAAAGGTGGATAGGATCCTAGTATACACTGCTACCACAGATCCAGCCCCTCCCACCCCAAACCACTCTGCCCAGCCTACTCTTCTGGCACAATCTCCCTCAAACCACTCATGAGCCGCCCCTGCTGCCACCTGGCACAGCCTAGGTGGGTTGTTGGCGCACACATGGGCCTCTGGTCATTTGTGCCAACAGTCCCGTGGCAGATGACAGTGGCACACCTCTTGCAGCACCACAATGGCACTTACAGTGGGAGAGCTGGAGACCCACTGCTGTAACAGTCCAGTAGGGCTGGGCTGTTAGCCAAAAATAGTCTGGAGGTCCCCAAGCCAACGTAATGAATGAAGCTTTGTGCAACAGCAGCGCCTTACTATAGCTTGTTATTAGTAAATTGCCCACACATTTTTATCAATAATGCAGTATCCCAGTAAATGGAGAGGTTTCAACAAATGAATAAAGGAGCCATTGTGCCACCAATTCATTTGTAAAAGTTAAGCAAACTAATATACTAGTCTAAATTGCAGTGCTATTTTTGTTCCATGTACTTGTATGTTCTTATTTATTTATCCAGTGGACGGACTATGGAAACTATAACTCGCATATTATTAGTATTTAAATGGCTTAATATCTACTTAAATGGTTGTATAAAAGTATGTCCTACCTGCACCATATTTTGTTTTTGTTTATTTTTCCAGTGTGCAGCCACCAATGAACAATGAACTAAATTATTTAAGGGGGTATCACAGAGAGTCTGTTAACTTATTAAAATGGCTCAGAAATATATATTAGCATATAAAATATTAATGGGAAGTTTGCATTTCTATAGCCCAACTTGACTGATGTTCAAATACAGTTTGGCATTTGTGACTCCCAGACTTGGTAATCCTCAGGAGTCAGGACAAAGTTGACAAAAGTCAGGATGTCCTCTTTGCACATGACCATGACTATAGATAAGTAGATACAGGCTTCATTTCCATAAGACTTGTTCTGCCTGAGTAGGGTTCCAGCCAAGCTGAACTTGTGCTATTTTGCATAGCTGTCATATTCTATGAGGTTACTACAGTAAAGCACTGCTGTGAACGACAGGCCACCATTACATGTTTATGAACGAATAATCCTCAGACATTTTCCCCTATCCTGAGTTAATCTCTATGTATGGAAAAATGAATGCTCATAATGTATGGAGAAAATGCATTTTGTGGTACTCTGACTGTGGAGCCCGTGTTCATAGTTAGCAGCTGCCTAGCTCTGACCTTGGGCTGCATAGAAAAAATAATATAATAATCTTGACACACTTTATGACAAGCTGAATGGATATATAACACACATGTGCATATAGCAGAAATAATGTTCGCTAAGGAGGGATACAAACATAAAAACTGAAGCTTTGCCAGGCTTTTGTGGCAGGCTCAAACAACATGGAGAAATTATTTACTATGTGTTAGCAGTTGTTAGCATCTAACAACTAACTGTTAGCAGTTGTGCATCTAATCTTTTCTAAATAGCAGCCACAGAAGAGGGCGGGTGGGAGAAGCGATCCAGATCAGGAATGAAGTAGCAACGGTGTATTTTTAAAAAACTGTTCCCATTGCACTTCCAATCCAGATTTTGCCCTTCCACTTGGCATGGCTGCTTATCAGTAAAAAAAATAGACAACAAATGCTACTACTAAGCATGCACTAAACACACAATGGTGTTGCTAGGGGGTGCGGGTTGCAATGGGTGACACGCACAGGAGGTGTGACACCTTGACTCAACAAAACTTTTTAAATCTTGGTGTTTTAGAATAATGCCATCATGTTATATATTAATCAATGCGTAATTTCATGCAGAATGCAATGAAACAAACCACATTGAAATATCTTTATTTTATCAAATGTTATAGCCATAAAACCAGCAGGGGTGGGGCGATGGTACATCACCACGCCCACTGCTCAGGGTATTGCCCACCCAGCGCATGGGAGGAGTGATGCGCTGGCCTCCCACACTCTGGGTGACGCAACCCTGAACACCACTGTGCACACCTCATCTAGTTGACTCTCTCACACACACCTGAATCTTCCCACATAACAAAGATGTGCTTGTGCAAAGATCCAAGTACTAGCCTTAGAGCCCAAACCTATACATAGCTACTCAGAAGTAAATTCCATAATAGTAATGAGGCTTAACCCCAGGTAAGTGTGTATAGGATTGCAGTCCTAGACACCTAAGAAAAGGATTAACGTAAAACAGAAAGGCCTTTTTTATGGAACACTTTATACTGAAGTGTAACAAGTGAAGTGTTCCAGAGAACAAAATTCACTCGCACGTTGCATTTGGTGTGAATGTCATACATGTGTACCAATTACTAGGTTCCTTTCCAAATACACATGAATGCAAAATATTTTAAAGGCATGTTGTATTCATCACGCACTCTTCATCACTGACTCAGTATAGTGTGTACTTGTTCATCTGATGTCTGGTAAGTTTCTTATTTCATCAGCCAAAATCTCCGAAACAAGAGAATTTCTTCCATCTGCAGAACAAGCTCATCTTTACAGTCTCTTCCTTCAGTCTTTGACAGCTGGAGAAACATTCTTAAAGCAGAGACCCTGCATGGAGTGTGTTACATTGTGGTTACAGTGGGAGAGACTATAGTGTGGGAAATGTAATACTTCATATATTCTCACTCCATTGGGCTTGACAATGTTTTGACTGATCTTGGAGCTCAGTCTGGAAAACATTTCCATACTTGCAGCGCACATTTCAGCACATGACTTTTGTACCAGAGCACCGACAATTCAATTTTTCTTTATTATGACCTCGCAGGAAAAATTGTGGTGTTGTTTCTAGTAACTGAGGCATTTGGAGCAAGCCAAACATCCAGTGGAAATTTCCATAACAATAAATGGCACCCAAGTATTTTGCCTGGTTTTCAGCCAGAACAGGCAAATGTATACTTTCCAAAATATGCCCTATCTGCACTTTTATGGAGGGCTGCCCCACACAGCGTGAAAAGGTTCAGAAGGGAACAACTACTGGATGCAAAATACTATGATGTCAAGCTGGTGCATTTGGAACATACCGTTTTTCCTTAGCCAGCCTGAAGGCTGCGAACCGTATATAAAAAGTTAGTCTATGAATGCTGTGTTCCAATCCGTTCAACTGCTTAGCAATATATTCAGGGGAAGAAATGTATGTTCAAAATGCAATGGATGTCAGCTTGGCTTGTCAGAAGCAAGAATCATTAACAAGCCAACCCAATGTGCCTAGATCGTGGGATGGATGAATATATGCAGAGTTTGCTGATCCTGCACTGCTAACACTGGAATTGGAGGTTATTTGGCCTGCCCGGAAATAATCTGTGGAAGATCTGTGGAAATTTTGGTGTGGGGGCAGGGCTTAGGCACATTTAAGCAGCCCGCCCCAGCTCCCTTCCTCTCTGCATGCTGGTTCACATGTGCATTACTGACTCCCACCCACACTTTGAACAGTCTGCTTGTTGCCTTTCAGGGACAGGTAGGAATTTTTCTGTTAACCTGATTGGTGGACAGTTTTTTTTTGTTGTTGTTGTTTTTGTCTACTCCTGGCTGTTGGCTTGTTGGGTTTTCTCTTGGTCACTTTAATTTTGCAAGTAAAGCAGGTTGGAAGGCATGGGCATGGCCATTGATGTGCACCTTGAGGTTGGCAAAGTCAGGACTAAACCTTCTTCCACTCCTCAGTGGCCCAGTGGTGAGAGGGGTTGGATGGGTTGTCCCTGGCTTGAACTGCAGGGGCTCAGCGGCATGGAGTCAACCTGTGCTGCCTTGGCCCCCTTGTGCAGTTGATGGGGATAAGCTGTTACAGCCTGAACAGGGACGCAGCTTGGAGCCATGTGGTAACACCTAGCCTGGGGGCCAGAATGTGTTCTGGCATCTTCTAACAATCTAGCCTCCACACTACTGATGCTTTGCAGCATCATAGATCTCATGATTTCTGCTTCACCCAGTTTGTAAACATTAGTTAATAAAGTGGCCCATTCTCCCACCTAAGTTGCCTCTAGTGTTCATGGGGGATGGGGGGTGCACAAACAACAAGTGATGGCTTTACCGTATGTCCACTTTGCCATCCATATTTACCATATTTACTTGAACAGATATGCATCATTCTTTCCTTTCTATCTGTGGAATGCTGAGCACTGTCTTCTGAAAATGATACCCAGTGTCAGTTTGGTGTTTCCTTGATTCGTGTGGTAAGTACATTTTCAGGAATTCTTTTCCATATTTCCAATCTACTTTGGAGAAGTTCCTGAACAAACAGCAACTGAGAAGTACGTATGCTGGACTAGTTGTGTTTTTATATTTTAATAAAGCAGCTGTCTACTTTCACTTTTTTTTACTTCAAGAGTTTGTTAGAAATAAGGTCATAATTTGAAAGGGAGGATGCATGTGAAGAGTTCTGGAATGACAATTTCTGCCTTATGACAGACTAATCCTTTGCACCTGTTTTCCTGGATCATGGTCAAATTTGTTTCAGTTGTTCATTAAGCCTAGAAGATTTGTTAGAAGTTGGGGTTCATAGATGGTTTAGCTGACTGAAGGGCTATTCCAAGACTTTCAAAGGCTTAAGTTCCACAAAGCTATATGAATGATTGATGAATAGCCAAAAACCAAGGAGAACATTTATTTCATATTGATTTTTCCACCCACATTTCTTATGACTATGACTGATATCCCTTTTATTTATTCTTTTCCATCAGTTATCCTTCTGTCAAGATACCTACACTCCAAACATTGCTTATATTTTAGTCCAATGATCTGTGCAGATCCCATCACAAATTTTCTGAAACTGTCATCTATGTTTTAAGACAGAGCAAGGGGAGATTTTGTGATACTATAACAACAATGGACTGAATGTTTTATCATGTATATGGGACTTGATTTTTCAACAGATGCAAACATTTCATCATATTATTTCATCTAGCTTAAACCTTTTGGAATGTTTGATTTTTACAATGGAGTAAATCTATTCTTTACATTACTAAGAGCCCAATCCTGTGCTTGGCGGTGTATTGAAATCACGGAAGATCTGGCAAGGAGGTAGGATGTGGTATCAGCAGTGGACCTTTTAAGGGTAAGGCCTGGGCATTCAGCAGAGAGTGTGCTGCACAGCTGCAGCACTTGAAGGCAATAAGGCCCTCAGGCATAAAAGCACCTGGTGAAGGAAGAGTTTGGGGTGGGTAGTAGGAGAGCTTGAGGAAGGGAGTGGAAAGACGAACTGAGGAACTAATGGCTAATGGATTACTGGAACTGCTAGTGAATTGATGTGTGAATGGACATTGGAGGCTGCTGGAGCTGAAACTGCTGGAGGCTCGGAGATTGGTGTTTGGTTGCCATGCCCAAGGCCTGCTGAGGACCAAAGTGCTGCTGTAGTGGCGGGAGGCTACTGGCAGGAGAGAGGACCTCTGCATGTGGAACAGACTAGCAACCCTGGTTGTGGGGTCCAGCAGTGTTGCAGGGCAGAACTAGGATCATTCTTGGGGAAAGAAGGGGAGCTAATTAGCTCAAAGTGGGCATAATTCTCCAGGTGGAGCTTGGACTGGGAATCTGGCAATACAGGTGGCATGGCTCCGTGCTGCCGAGCACTGTCACAAACATACTGTAAAGCACATTTGCTAACCTCACTGCTGGGCTCCCGCCCGTGCTAGCCCAGCTCCCGCCCGGCTGGTACTGGGCTAGCGTGGAGCGGTCACCCAGCTTCAGCGGCTCGGTTGTCTCCCGGACTGCCAAGCCCAGCATGGTAGGTAGGGGCAGGGAGGAGGGAGGAGGCATTCTGGGGAGGGGGCAGGCTGGCAGGCGATGGACTGGGAGGCATGAAGCAGGGAGGGGGTGGGCTGGAGGCATGCAGGGGAGGGAGGGAGATGACAAGTCCGCGGAGCTCTGCTCCACAGGATCCAAGATGCTCGGGAAGGCTCTGCGCCCTACACGTGCCTTTACCTTACCACCGACCAAAGTGAGTAGCCCCATTATGGGGCTGCTTACCTTACCTGGGGGAAGGGGACAAAAGTCCCCTTCTCCCAAGGTGCCTCCCGCTTCCCCTGCAAGGACTTACTGTGGTCCTCAAACTTCCTAAGAGTTTGAAAACCGCAGGTGTAAGACATCAACTATCTCAAGGAAAATAATGCACCTCTATATCTTAATATTGCTTTAATAGTCCCAAGGAGTGGAAATATGTGGTATAATCATTGAGACATGACAGGGCAATACACTTTGTTAAATTTCTGCTGACTATTTTTAATGAAGAGATCAAAACCATAATATTGCATCCCAGTTAAAATGACCAATGAACTCCCCACCCCAAACTGCCCCACCTGCCACTTTACCTGAACCAATGGAGTGTCCTGGAAGTTCTGGTGTGCCCATGGAGCCCCTGGCCATTTCTGCCAGTGGTCTTATTGCATGTGATGGCAGCACAACATTTGCTGGGTCACTTTGTAAGATCTGCTGTTGTAAATGGCACTTAGGATAGGGTCATCGGTGCATTAGTAGCAGGAATGACCAGAGTATCACCACTAGGTTTTGCATATAGTGCTCTACTCAAGGTGACCAGATGTCACAACTGCAAAAGAGGACAAGGCACCCCAAAATGAAGGACGTGACAAAATAAAAACTAAAAACACTTGTAGATTGATTTGATGTGGTTAATTTAAACACTATATAACTTATTATTAAATTTAAAACTATATTACATATAATTAATTACAAATTATGTATTACAAGAAGGCTATGCGCTGCCTGCATACAGGGAAAAGGAGGACATTTAAGTTCTTTTCCAGGGCGTGAGGCTAAAAAAGAGGACATGTCCTGGGAAAAAAGGATATCTGGTCACCCTGGCTCCACTCCACTTGATTTTTACAAATTCTCTGCTTCCTCTCCTGCTCCACACTCCTTTGGGCAGATTCTATGACCATCAGAAGATGTTTTGCAGTGGGTGTTGGGAAGTGGAGAAGTTACCTTCTGTGAGCTTTCTTGTTTGTTTGTTTGATGTCTCCCTCTGGGCTCAAAGTAGCTTGTGCTTATGGTTCATAATCATTATAAATAAATCACACACAAGCAGCAAAACTAGGGGAAAAATTGACCTGAAGAAAATGTGTATCTTGACTGCATCATGAGTTATTCATTGCAATATTTATCTTCTCTGAAATGTATTTTTTTTTCTGCATGGTGTGTATTAAACTTAAGCTAACCTTATTTTAGCAGCTAAGATTTCAAGAGAAATTGTTCATAAGTTGGGGCAGAAAAATGATGTGGCCTCTTGCATGTGGGATAACATTCCGTGCATATTTCTCCGATAGGGCAGAAAGCGTATTTGAAAAGTATAGACTTGCTCAGATTGCACTTTAAAAAAAAGGAAAGAAAATCTCTGGACTGGGTTCTGATAGTAACAGTGCCAACCAGCCAAAAATATTGCATTGCAGTTAACAATTCTTTTTGGATTCAAATTTACGGAGTCAGAATGTCTGTGACATCTGCCTCTTTTGGCAGGAGGAGGTTTAGAACGCTTCCCATCATCTGATCATCAGCAACCCAAAATAATACTCAGTGACCTCTTAAAATTAGCGAGGCTGGCCTTCTGCCCTACTGCTGTTGTTCTAATAGAAACTGAGTAAGCACATCATATCAAGAGACACCAAATCACTCAGACAAAACAAACATCTGGGCATTGATCCAGGTTGGCCATTGCCCTATCTAGAAGCAAGGCTGTTCTGAAGGAGGTATTAAAGGGGCAGAATAAATGTGAGATACTGTATTGTTGTCATTTCATACTGAGGAACTAACATAAATTCCATCAAAGAATACTCAATATATAAATGACATTTTGAGTGTGCAGCAAAGGTAGAGCATTCAGAAATGGTGTGATTTATAGCTCGTTGAGAAATTCCAATGGACTTGTGTGTGCGTGCCTGTGTCTTCCATCATTCTTCAGCATGCTGTGAAGACAAAATAGTTATGGATGTGGAAAGGCTTGAATTTAAATGACAACTGAGAATATTACTGTAGTTTCTGTGTCTCTGTGTTCATCAGTTGCTGCAGGTTGTGTAACTTGTGTAACTCTTCAAATGAAATAAAAGTTTTAAGATATATAAAAAAGCCGCTTGTTGGCAGTATGACTTTGTTGTCCTGAACTGAGAGAAAAACACAATCCTGAGTCAATTTTGGGGTGCCTTCCCACCCTTTGCCTCAGAGCACAATCCTAACTGTGCCAGTACAGCCAAGCTGTAATGACTTGTGCTGTCACTCAGGGTAAGGGGATATTGTTTCCATGTAACACCCCAGCCTGCCCTATGGGGCTACTCGGATCTGCACCAGCTATTTATCTGACACAAATTCAGGTAGACCATGTAGGGCTCAGAGATTAGAATACAGTGTCCGTGGCTGCCACAGATCCTGCCCCCTCTTGGGCCTGATCCTACCTTCTTCTGTCCTTTCCTTGCCCATTAATGCTCCCTGAAATATCCTCCTGCCACCCCCTGCGACACCCGGCGCAAACCTACCTGCTCAGGCTGGTGCAGGATTGGATCCAAGAGGTTCAAGATCTTCCACACTGGCCCAGCCGGCTCTTGAGACAGCGCAAACATGCTTTATGGCACATTTGGGACACTCAAGAGCCAGTGTAAGATGCCTGCTCCAGCCCAATATGTATTTGGATTGGGCTACCTGGCAGCAGAGTGGCTTGGTCCAACTCTGCTTTTCACTCATGCAAGGGCTTGTTGGATTCAAACCATAATATCCCATCCAAAAAACTCTTAACTGATAGCCACACATGCTATCTGAATGTACACCAGATGTCCAATTCCTTACAAAGACTCAGAGCTCAGCAGCTTGTGGCAGACTGAAGTTTTTTCTACTTTGCTCCTTTAGGAATTATTACCTTGTCATTATGATAGCTTATAGTTTGGAAATGGAAATTAAAGTCTTGGGCTCATTTGCTTCTTGCTTTCAGGGACTGTAAATTTTGAAAAAGCAACTTATTATGAAATAAAATGAATGTCGGTTATACTATTGGTGGGTGTGAACAAGACTTTTCTCAGAGCAATTTCCTTTAAAATGTTAGAAAGAGATAGAAAGAGATGAGTCATAGCCTAATGTTCACGTCTGAAGTGGTAAAATTGCATAAGAACATAAGAACGGCCCCACTGGATCAGGCCATAGGCCCATCTAGTCCAGCTTCCTGTATCTCACATCAGCCCACCAAATGCCCCAGGGAGCACATCTGATAACAAGAGACCTGCAAACTGGTGCCCTTCCTTGCATCTGACATAGCAAGCTGACATAGCTGATTTCTAAAATCAGGAGGTTACACATATACACATCATGGCTTGTAACCCATAATGGATTTTTCCTCCAGAAACTTGTTCAGTCCCCTTTTAAAGGCATCCAGGCCAGATGCCATCACCGCATCCTGTGGCAAGGAGTTCCACAGACCAACTATATGCTGAGTAAATAAATATTTTCTCTTGTCTGTCCTAACTCTCCCGACACTCAATTTTAGTGGATGTCCCCTGGTTCTGGTGTTATGTGAGAGTGTAAAGAGCATCACTCTATCCACTCTGTCCATCCCCTGCCTAATTTTGTATGTCTCAATCATGTTCCCCCCTCAGGCGTCTCTTTTCTAGGCTGAAGAGGCCCAAACGCCATAGCCTTTCCTCATAAGGAAGGTGCCCCAGCCCAGTAATCATCTTAGTCGCTCTCTTTTGCACCTTTTCCATTTTCACTATATCCTTTTTGAGATGTGGTGACCAGAACTGGACACAATACTCCAGGTGTGGCCTTACCATAGATTTGTACAATGGCATTATAATATTAACTGATTTGTTCTCAATATCTTTTCTAATGATCCCAAGCATAGAATTGGCCTTCTTCACTGCCGCCGCACATTGGGTTGACACTTTCATCGAGCTGTCCACCACCACCCCAAGATCTCTCTCCTGATCTGTCACAGACACCTCAGAACCCATTAGCCTATATGTGAAGTTTTGATTTTTTGCCCCAGTGTGCATGACTTTACACTTACTTACATTTAAATGACTTTTTAAATTTATTGTAAACCTTTTATTTACTTGACTTGATTTTGTCCTATGGGGAGTGTTAAAATTTTTTCCTGCTTTATGTCGTCACTTCTGGCCATGCCATGACATCACTTCCAGGTTAATGACATCAGTTCCTGTGGGTCCCAGACAGATTGTCATTTTCCGAAGTGGTTCCAGTCCTAAAAAGTCTGAGAGCAACTGGTCTACACCAACTGGTTCACCAGGTTTTCAGACAGGGGTCCTTGCCAGCCCTACCTAGAGACTACAGGGATTGAAGTTGCAACGTTTTACATTTAGAGACTTTCATATACCACCAACCTACTGTCTCTCCCATATGTAGGACTGGAAAGTTAAGAAATAATCAAATTTTGAATTTTAAGCAATTTATAGCACGATCCTAACTTGGGCTGGAACGGGGAGGCAAGCATGTCTGCCCTGTATCCAATGCAAGTTTCGGGCTGCAAGAGGCTCGGCCCAGGTAAAGGAATTACTTCCCCTTACTCCGACAGCTGTTGCAGCCCCAATGGGTCTACTTGGATCTGTGCCACCTAAAGAGCTGGCACAAATCCGAGCAGCCCAGAGCTGGTCCAGGTCTGGCCCATAACTGCCAGGTCCTGACCCCAACTTCCTGTGGCCTACCCATTGGCCCACCCGCTGCCCACCCTCCCTGGCCCTGGAACGCCTTCCTCCCGCCCTCCCCATGCCCCCCCAGACCCCAGCGCCGGCCTGGAAAGGCCAGTGCATACTTACCCATCTGCTTGCACAGTGGGGCTTGATTTGGCCTCTGGAGGCTGGTGCATGTCGGTGTGCCAGCTTAAGTTGGCACAAAAGTACTTTACAGCCCTTTGGCAATGACAGTGGACTGGTGTGAAGGACTTGTGTCAGCCCAGGGTGCCTTTTGAATTGCACCTTTAAAGGAAAATCTTGGTTTACAACAGGGAATCTCAAAGACATATACCCTGTGGATAAATTCCGTGGACGCTCAAGTCCTGGTAAGAAAATGATATTAATTTGAGTAAATTGTATAAATATTAAAATTACCTTCAGCCTCTGCTGCTATCAGTGCTGTTTCTTCCATAACATCATCATGTTTATGTATCCCAACAATTCTTCTTTTGACATTCAGCATACATATCGATCAGGGCATCACCGAAAATAAACGTACGCTCTACAATAAATGAATAAATAAATTCTTCCCCATTCTCTGAAACTCTTAGGAGCTGTTACTATGAGGAGCACCGATCAACTTGAAAGGAATATTTGTCAAGGCTTCCAGTACATTTATGATATTTGATTTTTAGATGGTGATACATTGTACAAAGTAGAAAGTTAAAATTGCCTGCAAGGCCCAATAAAGGGAGAAGTGGAGGGGGCTCTTGAAGTTACAAAGAAAGCACCCAAGGCCAAAATAAATCAATACAAAAAAACATTGTCGGCAAGGCTGATCCAACAGATAGTAAGAAAGAAAGAAATGTCTGGTGATTTATAGAGTACAAAGGTAAGTGTACAAAACCTCATCCAGAAGGCTGCAGCAGTGTGAAGCTATTAAGAGCCAGAGAGGCATCATTACTGCATAATATTTTGAGAAAGCCACTGAGCTTCACTTTAATCATTTCGTTGAATCAATACTTGATGTTGCTGCTATTCTATAGAGAGATGAACTGGTTCCTAGACTCTTGCTTGCCATAATGGCTAGAAAGAGTAGATTCCATTCTTGCCTGCTAATTTTGTCTTTTAGGCATCTCTTCCCTGCTCACTGACTGTTAAGGCATAAAGGTGATAATATGGCTGCAATCCAAAGAACCACATATCTGGTTTTCTACACCCAAGGAAGACTTGGGTTTGTACCAACAAAGGCCCAAGGCAGCCTTACCACGAAGCGACCTGGAATGCTCACGTGGAGTGCCAAATTTGGAGGGGTGGTAAAGAGGCAAGCCCTGAGCCCATCCAGCTGCTGCCTTCTCCCACTTGCCACTCTGCTGGGTGCTCCAAGCCTCCTTCAATTCACTTGAAGATTGCCGCAGTTCCAGCCCATCCTCCAGTACTGTTGGAGGGAGGAGGAGGAAGAAAGAGCTGCTGCATCTCCAGATCGCCTCTCCTCTCCCACCTGATGCTTATGAAGTGGGCAAGGAAAGGTGATCTGCAGCCCACCCCTTTCTTTTCTTTCCCTTTCATTTATATGCAGTTTGGTGCACAACCTCTCTCCTCTTCGCTGCTTGCTATGAAAAAGAGTGGTGCATACTTGGAACCCAGCATGCATTGCTCCTGTTCATTCATAACAGAACTGGAGCAAAGAAAGGAGGATGTGTGCCAAACTCTAGGTAAAAAGAATGGGTGGGGGCACCTTGCCTCTCTCCTCTCTTCCCTATCCACAGGGAAGATGCTTGCTTGTCCCCTCCCCTGATCTAAATTGGGTGGCATTGGCAGTTGGGGGGGTATTTGAGTGTCAGGGAGGCATGGGCTCCCCCTGCAAAGGTCGCAACCCATAAGGAACTTATTTTTTAAAAACAAGGGACTTTCAGAGGCTGCTGTGACATGGCATGGTGGTGTGTGCATTGTTCAAGGGTGGAAGGAAGCCACTAGCCACGCCTGAGGTCTTGAGTGCACACAGGATGCTACCTTGCGCCGAGTCACATTCATCTAGCTCAGAACAGTTTTGTGTTGGCTAGCAGTAGCTCTCCAGGTTTTCAGGCAGGAGTCTTTTCCAAGCCCTACCTAGAGACGCCAGAGAAGTTGGAACCTTCATCCCACAAATGAACATAAAGAATCCTGAACCACATTCCCTCTTTGCCTAATGAAACTCCTAGGAAATGCTGGCACTTTTTCATTTCTGCCAATACTTACTTACCTAAGAACAGCCATGTGCACTCAGAACTTTGAGTAGCCCGAGACTAAGCTGCCTAGCACTGGTACTCCAGCCTCACTGTTGGTGCTGGATGTTGTAAAAGTACTGTAAGGCACTCCAGCACCAGTGGTGAGGCTGCTGCACCAGCAGAAAGTCCTGCACCAGGAGGTGCTGGGCATCAGTGCTGGTAGACGTATCACTGGAGTGCTGGATGGTAAGCTTCCCCGCCAGGAGGCAGGGAGGCTTTTCACGATGAGAGAGGGTGGGGGAAAGGTGGGGGGGCAGAATAAGGAGAAATAGCAGGCGCAGATCCAAGTAGACCCATTGGGGCCGCCTGGCTTGTTCCCTTACCCTGAGGAGACCTGTCTGAGCTTCCCTGCCCCCATAGAATACAGCAGCATCCCTTTCATCACCCCGTCTTCTTGGGTGCCTGCTTCCTGGGGAAGTATATGATTGAGTCTTTAATCATTTTTCTCTCCTTACAAAGGATTCTGACCGTACTTAAGCAAGCTCTTAACATGGACAAGTATAATGCAGGAAACTTGTGCATCCAGTCAGCCCTGTTTATTATTTTCATGGTGACAATGTTTTCTATTGCAAAGATCTACTGACTAGGGGCCAAATCCTATCCAATTTTTCAGTGCCAGTGCAGCTGTACCAATGGGGCGTGCACTGTGGTGGGGAGGCAGTTCCAGAGGCCTTCTCAAGGTATGGGAACATTTGTTCCCTTACCTGAGGGCTGCATTGCTGCTGCACTGGTGCTGGAAAGTTGGATAGGATTGGGCCCTAGACATGTAATTATCTTGTTCCCCATGAGAGCCAGGGTGGTGTAGTGCTTTGGGAAGCGGACTTAGATCTGGAAGAACCAGGTTCAAATCCCCCCTCAGCCATGAAGCTTCCTGGGTGACCTTGGGCTAGTCACTTTCTCTCAGCCTCACCTACCTCACAGGGTTGTTGTGAGGACAAAAGGAGGGGAGCAGCTGTGTACACCACCCTGAGCTCTTTAGAGGAAGGGTGGTATAAAAATTGAATAAATAAAATAATAAATAACCTTAATCCACTTCAGTGTGTGTGGCAGAACTGATCTAAAAATCAGTCTTCTAGGTTTTTAAATCATATGTCTGGAGAGGCTCTTTTTTCTGGTGTTAATTATCAATAGGTATCTGAGAAACTGCCCCATTCTCTCGCCCCTGCCCCCCCCAGTAATGGCTTATGGGAAAATGCCCAGGGGATTTGGAATGGCAAAGAAACGTACACATTTCTATTTTCCCAATTGAGATGTAAGCAGCAGCAAGAGGTCATGCAGCTCATATTTCAGGCACTGAGAAGCAACTCCAGAGTGTTCTTTGGTGTTTTTTTTCCCCCCACAATGACAGCAAAAGGCTGGAGTCAGTTTATCAAGATCATATTAGGAAAAAGTGGTCAACCAAGAAGTGTTTTGACATTAGGATTCAATTTGAGGCAGGGCTAAGCTCTCAAATCTGATTTAGGTGCCAGCCAAATTGTACAGAATGCCTTTCTGTAACCACTGAGGAACCACAACCAGCTCCCTCACAGCTGGGATTAGGAAATGAATGTTTCAGATCAAAGGACGTGTCTTACATGCAGGCTGGAGCTCAGGCATCTCTGGTGTAAAAATTAATCTCTATGTTGCACATTAATCTCCTGTCCATCGGTTTGGATGTCATACAAAACTGCAGAATACCCAAGGTGTGGTTTGCAAACCAGCTTGAAATTACCAGTTCAGATTCCTGTTTGATGCCCAGTGGGAAATGATGGATTTGTTGTTTTGGGAGGAACAGCAAAAACCCTGGTGCGGCTTTGCTAGTCATGGTTTGGCATGACATCTGAACCAATCCAGAACTCACTGTTGTACAGGAGGTAGGATACTGCTTTCTGCAGGAGATGCAGTAGAACCAACACACGTCTCAAAGATGACCAGGATAGAAAAAAGTGTGAGTGCGGGGACGGAGAAGAGACATACTTTGGAATTAGCCAACATGTCAAAAAATGGTAGCAGTGGAGGTGGGTTGGAATGGTAGCAGTGGAGGATGAATCTGGACATTGGAGTGGAGTGATTAAACACTGTTGTTTAAACAAGCCTTCTGATTTCTGGCCTTCTTAACATTTTTATACATCTTTTAGTTTTTTACAGGCTTGATTCCTCGGTGACTTGCTCTTTTATTCTGTCTTTTAATCTGACTACTGTTTTTATGGCCTCTGTAATGTGTTTTTAAATGTTTTTATCTGCTATGTATTAATGTTTTTAAAATCTGTTTTTTTTAATATGTTGTTAGCCGCCCTGGGTCCCATTAGGGAGAAGGGCGGGATAAAAATAATAATAATAATAATAATAATAATAGTAAAACTTTATTATTATTATTATTATTATTATTATTATTATTATTATTATTATTATTATTATTATTATTATTATCTGGATTGGAATCATTGTGTGTGGGGTCTGACTCTTTCCTAACCATGCTAGTCTTGGCTCCAAACCTCCTCCTCCAGACTATTTGTTCAGCAGCAGGGGGGAAAATGTGGGGAGGGGAAGCGCAATCCTGCCCTGTGCTAGAACAGGCAAGCCAAGAGGCCTGTGCTGAATCCAGTGCAGGATAGGGGTCCAAAGCGGCTCAGCCACTTTTCAGGGAAAACTTTTCTCCTTACCTCCAGGTAAGACATGCTGGCCCCAATGGGTCTCCTTGGACCTGCACCACCTCCTGAGGTGGCACAAGTTCGAGAGCGGAGCGGCTTCAAGCTGCCCCGTGTATGTGCGTGCTCACGCGCATGCATGCATATGTATAGCACCAGAAAAAGGGAAAAAAACATCCATCTAGATGCAATAAGGACATATTTATTGAATCAGACTATCATGTTTCAACATGTGTCTTGCTGAAGGACCCAAAACAATAAAGCAATGTGCATATTTATATTGTTTTTAACAGTTTTGCTATATGTATTATCATGATTGAATCTTATTTTATATTACCATGAAGGACTGAGTCAATATTCCATTGTGCATGTGCATGAGCACATAGGAATGCATAGCAGATCACTGTAAAAAATGTGAATTTTCAGGTGAAACCTGACAATGAAGCAAGTGTCCTAATGTATTGCCATTTCACTCCTAGTGCCTCCTTTGATGAAGAAACCATTTGACCCATGCACATCACCAAACAGATGTTATCCCAGTCAGGACTTCTATGACAAAGGCTCATCATTTGACAGTGGAATTAATTGTACATTAAAAGAAAACATCAGGCACATCAGATTACTCTTTTCTTTAACAGCGTAGACATACTAACACAATAGGCTGTTAGTTCTTTAGAAAAAAGTCTTCCATTTGGACTTACTGTTCTTGGACACCAATTCACTTTTGATGTCAGCAAAAAGAAAAATACAAATTAAAATCTAAAAAGATAAAATTTAGCCCACATTAAAAAAAAATCTAACCTCAAAATTAGAGATTAGCTGCTGAATCCTAACTAGCTGCATGCTATGCTATGGACTGTATAGAGGGCCTCTGGTGGCAGATCTCCCAATCTGCTGCCATAAGTATCCTAATAGCAGAGCTACTGTTGTGCTGCCATTGTGTGCATTGAAGCTGCCAACAGAAACATACAGAGGCTCAATGTGCTCACCACACACAGCCTATGTCGGAGCTGGTAAGGTGCCAGTAGGGGTGGCTTTTGAGAGTTTAGGGGCAGGGGACAGGGAGGGCAGGAGGACTGGAGGAAGCTGGACAGGGTGGATTCTGGCAGCAGCGGCAGCATGCTCCAGGATGCTATCCCCATTTTTCAACCCTGACATGCCTCTTGCCTTTCCTCAGATTTATGCCAACAAAATAGCTGGTATGAGTCCAGGGAGACCCATTGGTGACCAGACAGCCTACTGAGAGATAAGTAAGAAAATTTTTACTCATCTTTCCCAGGTTGTTCGGTTGACCCTTCACCATTGCATGTAGCATGTGATCAGTTAGCACAGCTACATGGTGGACCATGGCAGGGAATAGGATTGAGATCTAACAAGGGAAGACCAGACAGAAAAGGCAAGTCTTCAGCCCTTGCCAGAAGGCTAACAGGGAGGGGGCAGTTCTTAAACCCACTGGGAGGGGGTTCCATAATAAAGGTTCCACCACAGAGGAGAACCTGCTCCACACTGTCACCAGTCTGGCTACCAGAGGTGGCTGGTGAGCAGCCAAGGAGCTAGGTTAATGTTTAAATAACCCTAAAAAGCAATGTCAAGTGAAAGGTTAGGAATCCCATCAGCAGAATTTCAAAGTTACAATGAATCGCTGCCATAGAAGGGCAACCACCATAGCTCTTTCTTTCTAGCAATGGTGTACTTTGCACATTTTATAAGCTCCCCAAAAGGCTGCTTCCATATGTTAGACCATATAAAAGTTCAACCCAATTTAACAATAGGAGATGAACATCGAATTGCAATGTATAGTTCAGACTTTTCTGATTTGACAACTGTTTTTGCTTTAACAACCTTATTTATTAGAAGCCCCTGATGCTATAAAAGTCACAGTCATGAGCATATTTTTTTTTTATTGGCTTATAAAGTGAGAGAAATGTCTTCCTAGTTTTCTTTTTCGGAAGTTTCACAGGCACCAATGTGGGCCCATTCCCAAGTTTAAATGTGCAACATCTCTTGGTAGCAGAACTGAGAAAAAACTTCTGTTGGAAACCCTTTAAAGCCATTGCCATTCAGAAAAAATAGAGTTCCAGGGTAAGGCCACCTGAGGTTTAAGTTTTATTTTATTTAAAAAAAATAATTCATAAGAACATGCATTACTTTTATCAGAAGTCTCTGGTGCATTTGTACCCTTATCAGAGGTACAGCCATCTTTAATAAAGGCTCATATTACTTTGGCTTACTTTGTAGAGTACTTATCATAAGCTGTCAACACTATTATCTCAGCCATCTCAAGAAAAAACCCTTGAAAAGAATTTTCGGTTGATGTACTGTATTCCCCCCCCCCCCCCGTTTATAAGCCAAGTGTTGTGGTATGTTGTTCTTTCCTTCTAAAATCCACAAGTTCATTTGCCTCTTTCCACGTATGTGTTCCCAGATGCTGACGGCAATGGAAAACCAACTACGAAGGAAATCAGACTATGTTGTGTCTGATGTCCAAATCTTCTCCCTCGTGATGAATTGTAACAGATGTAATGCAATAGACTCTGAGTTCATAGATATCCTTTGTTCAAACATTGTTAAGACATTTTCTTACATTCACAGTAGAATACAGATGGGGGGGATGGAAAAAAGCACCAAACACCATACCCCACACTCAGTGCCATTTTGCTTTCAGTGTTTTCTAATCCCCCTACAATCCCTCCATTACAAAACTCAAATATTAGTGAAGATAAAAAGTTAAAAAGGGAGAGAATAAAAATCAAAAGTGAGTGCTTAAAAAAAAACCTGACAGAATCTTAATCCTCCCATGGTATATCTGCATATTCTTCCATACTTTTCTTTAAGAAAAAAGTGTCTGGAGACTTATCTCAATCATTTTCTCTGTTCAAGTATTTCTCTGCCTCGACTCACTTGTATTTGAAAGTCTGTTTTTTTTACACTCAGCCTTATGGAGTATTTGGTTGTGAGCATAGGGCTAACAGTTTATGAAATTTACACCCTTGAAATGTCTTCTTTGAGAGAATTGCACAAGGTTACAGTTCACAGCGATGCTTACAGCATGATGCTTAGATAGCATCCTCTTCTGCGGAACACAATTTTCTCCAAGGGGACAGTCTCAGAATTATGAATTGTTTAATGTCCACTTCTTTATTGCCAGAGGGTGCCAGTGCATAACTCCACAACGTGCGCCTTGCATCTGCAGCATCACACACACATTCCCATTTTGGTAAATCTTTTAGGAGCCAGATATGCTTTCAGTGCTTGTCTTTTGCTGGATCAACTTCTATCACAATTCCAAGAAGGATGACGAAATGAAATGCAATGCCATTGCATATGAGGGATATCAGAGCCAGTTTCCATGTTCCGTTGTTGCACAAACATACCATCTAAATCCAATTGGATAGTCTTATTCAGATTAGTCCTCTTCAGAGTGAGTGTACGCAAAAGTTGCAGGTCTTCAGAGTTTGACAATTTCTGTCAAAATGTTCATTACTGAGGCATCGTGAACACCAGGCCCAAATGCAATTTTTAACAAATGCAACTGTTTGGGTGCAGCTTGCACAGTTGGGTTTGAAGTCATAATCATAAAATCATAGAAACAACCAAAGCTCTTTCAGTGTCAAACCAAGTCTATATCCAAAAGTATGTGGGTTAAAATGAATCTCGATAATCTTATAGAAGAGCAACTGGAGTTTAAATGACAACCACCTATTCAAACACCTTGCCTCCAGGATGGAATATTTGTGATCACCTGACAGGTTTTATAATCCACAAAGTCCTAGATAGGGTTAGGTGTTTTTTTTACAGGGTGGTCTCATAACTGCCTTTTTATGGTGGCCCAAGACCCACACCTTTTACAAGGAGGCATTCATTAGCTTTTGGACCAAGGCAATCAATTCCAGCTGGCAAGGGTCAAACAAATAAATGGTAGACTGTAGAGTTCTGAACTTCTAGCCCACATTCTTAGTTGGCAGCAACCAAACTGCATTAAGCAAAACAAGATTAGACTGTATCCTCGACACACCTTTCAACTTCACTGCAGAACTAGTATCATCCAGAATTAGTAGCTTAGAATATGGAACAGCATCTGCTGATACACATCTCAGTGCTGTTATTAGGTTAATGGATAGTATTTAAGGAGACAGTACTATTGATTTGACTCATTTCTGCCACTAGTAATGGACATTAGTTTATACCACAAAAATGCCATTATCTCTTGCATTAAAAAGAATGAATAAATTAGTGTGGCTTATGCAAGTGTAGATAAAATAGTAACACCCCCACCTAAGGTTAAGTAAACAAGCATACCGGGGTGGGTTTCTTTTATATGTAGAGGTAGGTGAAAACAGTGACAACGAAATAAAAACGCACAACACTCTTTCTGCACTTCTCATTTTTGTAAAACTAAAACAGTTTTAGGGTGCAATCCTAACCCCTTATGTCAGTGCTTTCCAGTACTGGCATAGCGGTGCCAATGGAACATGTGCTGCATCCTGCAGTTGGGTGTCACTCACGGAGGCTTCCTCTAAGTAAGGGAATGTTTGTTCCCGTACCTCAGAGCCGCATTGCCCTTATGTCACTGCTGGAAAGCACTGACATAAGGGGTTAGGACTGCATCCTTATTTGGTTTTTATTTATTATTTAGTTGGGAAGGGTGCAGGGGTAATAACTGTGGCTGCATCCGCTGACACTGTACCACCTAGTACATTTTTAAAGTGATTATAATTTATAATGTAAATTTTGAATAGGAACACAACACATAACACATTTCTGCACTTCTAACTTTGAAAACATCAAAATACAAAAAAAAAACCACCGTTTTCACCCACCTCAACTGGTGTTAGATCAAAACAGTTCACTTGCTTCTTCAGGAGGAACACTCTGCATCTGACCAGCTATCTTTATTATTATATTGCTGCTTCCATCATAAAAGACTCAAGACATTCCTGATCTTACATCTGAGATGACTTAATTTTTAAATTCTCCTAATCATCGTATTAAAAATATTAGAGCACTGAAAAGACCCAGAGTTACTTGTGATTTTATTAAATGGCTAACACAGATTGCTAACACACAGAAATTCAACCAGGGATGGGAAGGTATTGTGAGACTCCAATGGATTACTCTGGGAAGTTACTGAAAATAAATGCACATAGAGGAACTATATGAATCTCCATAGTTCAAATAAGAATTGCCGGCAAAATCTGGGGGGAGGGATGACCTTGTTATTCATGTGTATCAGGCAGCACAATCCTAACTTGCACTGGAACAGGCAGGCCGGTGAACCTACACTGTATCCAGCGCAAGTTTTGGAATGGCTGAGGCTCAGCCCAGATCTGACAGTATAAGGGCGCAGATCTGAGCAGAATGGAGCTACTCTGAGCTGCTTAGGAATAGGGCTTAGGATCTGGCATAAGTGCCAGACCGTGGCCCCGCCTCCTACTCCCCACCTATCCATCCATGAGCCCGCCCAGCATCTACCCACCCCCACCCTGAAACGCCTCCTCCCCGCCCTCCCTACGCTCCCCAATCCCCGCACCAGCTGAGTTTGGTGGGCGCAAGCATTGCAGATGCTGGATCTGGTCTCTGTGGGTCAGTGTGCATCCCTGCGCTGGCCCAGCCGACTCACATGGAGCTGCAAACATGCTCTACATTTTTGTAAAGCATTTGCATGCATTTGCAACCATCCCAGGACGGTGCAAGGGACTTGTGCTGGCTGGGTACGGGGTTTGGATTACACCGTAAATTTCCAAAGAGTAGTTTTTTTCATCTCAGATTAGTTCTATCTCTTGGTCAAGACATCTTCGGAACTTTACTAAGAGGAAGAGATGTTCTTTGTCCAAGAATAGAACTGGAAAACTAATACAAACATTAGTAGGAAAACGAATTCCTGATACTTAGCTTCTGGAACTTTATCAACATGAATATATCAACTGAAAGACAGACTTGTCAGCCAACATAAAGAGAAAGTTATGAACTATGGAAGCAAGGGAGGAACAAGTCTTCTCTTGTGTTGGCGAGGGTTCAAGTGTGCCACTGCTCTTCTTTTCCACTTTCAGGAAAGAAAAGTAAATTGATGACCACTGTTAAAGTGGCAGCCAAATCCATCTACTTTTAGACTGGGGTCTCCAAACCCTGGCCCGGGGGCCAGATAAAGCCCGCAGCAAGCCTCTATCTGGCCCACACCCAGCCTCTTGTCTCCTGAAAGTCTCTGGCCCACTTGGCCAAACATGACTAGAACTATGCTCTGGTTGCATTTGGAGGGTGTTCAAGGGCCAGAGAGGTTGAATGAATGATCCCATTCATTCATTTATTCATTCATCTAAGTGCCATCTCTAATTTATATGAATAAATTTTATATTTAAATTTTTTTTTCTGGCCCTCAACACTGTTCCAGATATTTGATGCGGCCCTCTGGCCAAAAAGTTTGGAGACTCCTGTTTTAGACTATGGAGGAGATGGAGAGCATGTGATCTGTGAAGTTGCAATCCTTGCTTTCTAGTTACAACCGTTGGTGCACTAGCTAAACACTCATCTGAAAATGTCTGTCGCAACCCCTTTCTAGGGAAAGAAGGAGCTACTAGAAGAAATAAAGCCACATTTTAAAAACAGAAAGGACTAATAGCGCAATCCTACTGCTCTGCGCTGATGCAGCTGCACCAACTGGGCACATGTGGTATCCCAAGGGGGGGAGGGTAGACTCTGGAGGTCTCCTCCAGATAAGGGAGCAAGAAAACGGCCTTCTTGGTAGTGGCACCCTGTCTGTGGAATACCCTCACCCTGGCATTGAGAACACCTCACTCTTTGGAGTCCTTTCGTCGGGGCCTCTTTTTTTGTTTAGGGAAGCTTCTAAAGGCTGACATCAGGAGCTGGCACTTTTTATGAAACATCATTTTAACTGTGATCCAATTGAGCTCATGGTGTCTTATTGTTTTAATTGTTGTTGTTGTTGTTGTTGTTGTTGTTATTATTATTATTATTTTTACCTGCCTTTCTCCCTGAAGGGACTCAAGGCAGCTTACAAACAAGGTTAAAAACAAATTACAAAACATGATTTAAAAACAGATAAAAACATATCATAAAAATAGTAGTCAGATAAGAAAAAAAAAATAACCAGGTAAAAGAGCATAGCGCAGCAAATTAGAAAAGGATCAGGCCTGTCACCAGATGTTAAAAAAGATATTAAAAGATGTTTAAAAGATGCTTAAAAAGATGTTTAAAAGGCCAGGAACTCAGAAGGCTTGTCTAAACAGAAGGGTCTTCAGGCCTCGCTGAAAAGTTTCAAGAGAGGGATCAGTTCTTAAGTCAAGGGGAAGGGAATTCCATAGTGTTGGTGCCACTACTGAGAAGGCCCTATTTCTTGCCGCTGCCCCACATACCTCCCTAGACAGTGGCACTTGTAAAAAGGCCTTCTCTGATGACCTAAGAGGACGAGCCAGATTGTATGGGAGTAGGCGATCTCTAAGATACCCTGGCCAGAGCAGTATAGGGCTTTAAAGGTCAAAACCAGCACCTTGAATTGGACCCGGAAATGAATGGGCAGCCAGTGTAGCCGCTGGAGAAGTAGACTAAGTCAAACCGCCTACCTCCAGTAACGACACGGGCCGCTGCATTCTGCACTAGTTGCAGTTTCCGAACCGTCTTCAAGGGCAGCTCCACATAGAGCACGTTACAATAATCTAGCCTCGATGTCACCGTGGCATGGATCACTGTGGCCAGGTCTGCACGATCCAAGTACGGCCGCAGCTGGCGCACCAGCCAAAGCTGAGCAAAGGCCCCCCTAGCCACAGCTGCCACCTGGAAAACCGGGAGCAGCTGCGAGTCCAGGTGGACCCCCCAAGCTGCGGACCTTTTAAGGTTTTAATTGCTTTTGTATTAATGTTTTAGCACAGTGTTTCTCAACCAGTGGTATGGGTACCACCAATGGTACTTGAGGTGGTGTCTGGTGGTACTCGCAGGACCTCTACAACACCGACCACCAGGCAGAGAGACCAGGAATGCGACACAACAAACAGCAGTAGGAGGCTAGGCTAGGTGGAGAAAATTCCTAAGCATGATTTTCTGTGCTCAAAAATGCCCCCCCATCCACCCCGAGCCTCTTACTGTGTCACACCTGGCCTCCCAACCCAGAAGTAACTGGTGATGATGTGGACCATATGAAGTGGTACAGTGGAGGACAAACATTGAGAAACACTATTTTAACATTGTTTTATCCAGTATTGTATTGCTATATTATTTTGTAAGCCACCTTGAAGGCCCTTAAGCAGGATGGAAAGGCAGGGTATAAATAAATAAGGGTATAAATAAATAAACTCTTATAAGTTCCCTTATAAGAGGTAAGTCTCCAATGCCTGCAAAGGTTCACCTGGATCTGCACTACCTATTTTGCTCGTGAAAGTTCAAGTGGACCCTGGAAGTTCAAGTGGCGAGGAAGGGGGAGAAGCAGTATCCCCTCCCTGCCCCATCTCCTTCCCATTCCACCCTCCCCCCTTCTTTTTCCAACCACCCCTTGAGTGCCATTGGACTTACCTTGCTGGGTCCAGCAGCGGTCCTCTTGTGAGGATGCTGTATGTGGCAGCACTCCTAAAATTGCTGCTGGAGGCATGCTGTAGGTATGCATAAAGTAGGAGGCTACTTGATGACACCAGAACTGTGCTCTGCTGTTGTAAACCCGTCCATGTGTTGGCCCAATCCTAAATAGAATTGGGTTGTAAAATGGTTTGCTGTGGATAATGGTGGATAATTACTAGGCAAATAGCTTAGAAATAAACTCAGTTGCACCCCTCCAATTCTGTGCAAGTAATGAGAGGTCAGGGAAGAAGGAAACACCAAAGGCAATTTGGACAGTAGACTTTATTAGAAACTTTTTCTTCATTCTTCGGTAAATTCACATTAAAATATGCTGAAGGCAGCTCAGTCTATAAACATTCGACATCCTGCCGTTACAACAACTTCCAGTTAAAAACTAGATAACTGATCAGGCCGCGCGATCTTTGAACATAGTTGGAAATGCAAAAAGAAAGCAGTGTCTTTAAAAATAAGTTGATCCTGACAAATGAATACATCTTAAGCAGTTTAGAAAATGACAAAGCGCCATCCTACTCTGGAGAGATAAAACAGTTAAATGGGAAACTCTCTACAGAGCTTGAATAGATAAGCAACACACTATGTCACATACACATTAAAAAGGAAACCCAGTATTTGGAATTCATAAAGTACAAATAATAAAATTTGCTTAAAATCAAAGAGTGACATTATATTTGAGGAAAACAAACTAACTTGGTCTTGAAAAAGTCGGACTTGAAAACACTGAACAAAAGGCAATATGTAGTTTAACAAGTTAAACTAGAAAACGCTGATCTGAGCAAATTCCATCCCATTGAAGCAATGGGACAAGAGTTAGCTTAAATTAAGTATGCCAGCTTAACCCGTTTCCATACTGGAGCTGAGTTATTCAGAAAAGAGGAAGATCAACTACCTTTAAAATCAAGACACAGCTGTTCTATAAAATAATTTAAAATATGGCAGGGGGTGAACGGTACCAAGAGCATGATTTTTGAAAGGCAGAGCACTTAAAAGTAAAAGGCCACAATCTAATAGTTCCAATGCAGCTCCAATTACCCACATGCACAAGGGTTCTCCCATTCCCTTTTACAGTGCGCATGAAAATCTGGTGTGCACATTAGAGCATTTTCCTTCACAAATGACAGCAAGACTAAGAAGCCCCAATGTACAAGGAGTTTTGGGTCACAGCTGATTGTGATTATTTGGCATATCTACCAATTAGGGTTCCAGGTAGACTCATGAATGGGGCTTCGGAGAAATGCCAAACGGTGATATTTTACAGCTACGTGGTAACTTGTACAAACAGATGTTTCTCTTTCAGATGGGGCTACTTCTGGGGTTAGATCTTCATTGGTTGTACAGTATATCCAATTTGAGACCTAGGCCAACATACACCACAACTTTGGATCTGATCCGTGAAGACAAGCTTTGGATTCTGCAAAACAAGGCTGCTAACAGTGTAGGCAACAATAATTTCACTTAAAATAACTAGACCAATTCAAAGAGTTTTCACATTCCTTAGTAGTCTCCATAATGTTCTGCCATGTGGTTGATTTGAAAAAAAAAAAATTAAATAACACTCAAAAGATCCACCGTGAAGATTTATATTCTGATGTAAACAATTTCTACCATTTAGAGGTCTAGAATTCATCTTACTGATATTGTAAATAATTTTTCAGAGACTGAGGCAAAGGTAGAGTTTCTATGTCATGCAGGCGTTCTCTGCCCAGAGCAAAGCGAATTGATCTTCGGCACAAGTCCATTAAAGGCAAGGGTTCCGCTGAAAATGAAAAAGAGGATAGTATCAATGTTTGTTCTTTCCTTACTCCATCACTTATCACTGTGTAAGTTGGGGCTCTCTGGGCTAAGAAAATTTAAACACAAACGCGCATACATCTGTGCATGCGCACAGACACCTTATTTTAGTGTAATTTTTTTTCAATCTTTTTTTCAGTTTTTTCAAAGCATGTACAAGAACCTGAATTTCCCATACCGAAACATTACAGTCTTGTGGTTCCCAAACTTTTCTGCCTGGCAGCTTCCTTGACCATCGGCTGCGGCTCCCCATTAGAGCTACAATCCTATAGATTGTATAGGGCAGTGAGATTTTCGTGAGGATTCCACAGCTCCCCTGGCTGGTTTCTGCAGCTCCCTGGGAAGCCACGGCTCACATTTTGGGAACCAATGTTATTGCCACTGCCCAAGAAGCAGAATGACACATAGTAGGAAATTCAGACATTACACCAGTGAAACCATTCTAAGTATGAGTAGGCATAGACCTTGGACTTCTGAACCTTCTTTGTCTGAAATGTCAACCTCAGAAACTTCTGGTATGAATGTGGTTTGAAACAATCCTGGAGCTCTGGCAGAGCAGAGCTCTGTTGTCAGAAGCTCCTTCCACTTGCCAAAGGAGTGTAGCACTTGTGCAAGAACCCCTTTCAGGGGTTGCACGAGCACAAGGCTTCTTCCACAAGCAAAAGGTGCTTCCACAGAGAAAAGGCTAGCGTTGACCATGCGTTCACTCAGTTTATTGAAAGGAACCATTTGCAAGGCTTTCAAAAGATGCTGGAATAGGAACTCATTCTGAGTGATCAGCTGTTTTATAAAGTTTTCATACAAGGTCCTTTAAGTCCATTTGTAACACAATATTTTTCACAGCTAAACAAGCAGATTCCTGACCTTTAAATGGCACATTTTCTTCCTTAAGGATTAGGAAAAAAAATTGAAGAGCAACTGAGTTCTAAAGGAAGCTTTCAGTACAGTGCAGATTTCCCTGCCAGCTATTGAAGTCAACAGAAATAGGCAATTTCCCCCTTTCGTCCCCAGTAACAAACAAGTTTTGTTCACTTCACTAGGACAGGGGCTTTCACTGAACAGCCTTAAACACATACAGAAGAAACACAACAGTAGCATTTAGACATAGGAGCAGAATAGACAAATAGACATCACAATCCTAAACCCCCCCTCCCCATGTATAAAGGTGACAGACCGTTCTGCTTCAATCCTGTTCTTGTTACCAAAAAAAAAAAAAAAAACCCTCTGAGCTTCTGGGGTTGTGAGGTTGAACATTTTACAATGTCATTGTATTTTCATGGACATGTTCAGAGATATTAAAAATGTATCCATCTTTTTTGCTTTCTTCATGAGTACAGGAGCTGAAGGGAAGGTTCAACTAGTCTTAAAAGAAGAAAAAATGAAAGGAAGGTTTCAGAAAACATTCCATTACCTTGGTTGCATGCATGTGTCCATGCGCATACCCACAGAAACCTATGGCTACACTGAAGTCTGAGTGTGGTGGAGCAGAAATATTCACTTAAACATCAGAGAATGTCCTGCTTGTGGGGAAAGCCCTGTCACATTCGCAAGGGCTGCTAGCTCAGGACGGATGTCCACGGTACTGTACAACTTGGAAGACTCCTGCCCCCAGAAGCACCCTCTGGGACTCAACGGCAACACAGAAACCACAATTAGAGTCAGACAGTGGTTAGCATTCCTGCTGGTCTGAGAATGTCAGGAAGCAACAATTAGGAAACTTACATATGCACGAGCAATTTGCCAGGCAAACAGTTTAGTGAAGCCCTTACATCAGCGGTTTTCAAACTCTCTAGGAGAGTTTGCACTGCGGTAAGTCCTTGTGGGGGCAGGGGGGAAGCAGTGGGGGCGGGGGGGAAGGCAGCGGGGGCAAGGCAGTGATGCGATCCCCAGGATCGCGCCGCTCAGGAGGGCTGCAGGGACTGGGATGCACTCACCAGTCCCTGCAGCAGCCTGTCGGAGGTGTGGGGAGCCTTGTGCAGGGCTCCCCAGCTAGTGAGAAGCGAAAGTGGAGTGATCGCATCCCAGTCCCTGCAGCCCTCCTGAGCGGTGTGATCCTGGGGATCGCGTCGCTGCCTCCTCCCTGCATCCCCCCTGCCCCCGCCCCTTAAGGGGAAAGAGGCCAGGACCCTCCGGCTGGGCATTGCAACGCCCCAGTCTGAAAACCACCGCCTTACATGGTTGTTACTAAAAAACAAAAATATACATGCAAACATGTTCCCCAATTTAAAATGCTAAAAAAAGCAAAAAGGTGAGCAAGTTCTTGCAGCAGCTGCTAACTTTCAACAGTGGAACTTTTTTTAAAAAAAACTTGAAATTTTGAAATGTTTTCTTTCCTCCCTCTGCTTCGGTCTTAGGTAGGTAGGTAGGTAGGTAGGTAGGTAGGTAGGAAAGAAAGAAACATTGTTAATTGAGCACCTTTATTAAAAATAAAAATGAGATGAAAGTACGTACTTTTCAGTTCTGTAATGGTCATAAGTTATTTAAGCGTCTCTGCTTAGCACAGGTTTAGTGTGGCAGATAAACTATACACCTGTTGTAAATTTTTAACTGAAAGGAACCCTTTCTGGTACTAGGAGAAAGAAAGAAAAAAGACCCTGAATATATTGAATACAACTTCTCCACAAGACGAAGTGTGGGGGTAAAACTGCGCCACTGTCTAAACATATAACTAATTTCACCAGTTAACTAATTTCACCAGTTAATTCCCCCCAAACTTGAAATGAAACCTTTCTATTTTGTAAACTCACCTGGTTACCAGAGAAAACCTAGTCAAGTGGTCAAAGTTTTTTCATTTTTAAAAACCTTCCTTTCCCATCACACTTAAATGGCCCTTCATGCACTGAGAGCAGTTCCAGCAGCTGAGTTAGGCCAGCTACCTTTCCTACCCCTCCAGACTGCGCCAACAAGCAGCCCTCTGACACAACACAGGGCTTTCCTGATGGATTCTAGATGAAAAAACAGATGGCAACTTTTAGGAGTTAGCCACTGAGACAATTATCAACACTTGAAGCACAGCTGAAGCCCAGCAAAATAAGTTTTAAAAGGGGGTCAAAGCCACCAGCATCAGTAAACCTCCTAAAGTAGATGAGGGATATTTTTCGGTGAGTATTCCATTATCTGCCCATTTGGCATTACTGTCAGCCCACTGGTGCAATGGGGCCACATGGTCCATGCTGTATCCAGTGCTGGGAAGGAGCAGGCTGGAGATCTCCTCACAGTAAGGGAGCATTTGTTCTCTTACCCTGTGTAGAGCCCTAACCTGCGCAATGGTGCTACTTGGATCTGTGCCACTGAAATCGCTAGTGCAAGTCCGAGAAGCCCCATATCAGGCTTTCAAGCCAGGAAGGGGGAATAGGATATGACCTGCGCTGCCAATCCTGCCTCGCTTTGCCCTCCCCTGTCCTGCTACACCCACCCCCACCCCCATGCTGCTCTGCCCCTGTGCCAACCAGGGGGAGTATACCTGCTCCATCAGCTGTAGCATCTGGCTCCAGTGTTAGGGGGCCAGCACTGGCCTTCCCACTGGAGTGGCCTACTCACCAGGCACCGCAAATGTGCTTTATGGCATCCTGAGGGGTTGGGAACAGTCGCAGAGAACTTCTCTGGGTATGGGAACATTTATTCCTGTACCCAGGGAGAAACCTCTGTGGTACAGCAAGGTCTACTTGGACCTGCACCAGTGAAATCGCTGGTGCAAGTCTGCATTGACCTGGGACAGTGGTTTGGGCCCAGGAAGGGGGTTAGGATAGGATACCACCACTGTTTCCAAACCCACCCCCTTCCCAGGCCTGACCCAACCCTTCTCTTGCACGTGTTGCTACCCCATTCTGCCTTCCCCCTACCCCTGTCACGGTCTCATTCCACCCTCCCCTGCCCCTGTTCCACTTCCCCCACCACCTTACCTTTGTCAGCACATCGAAGGCGCTCGTCCAACAGGAAAGTTCCGGCCTTTCTGCAAGCGTTCTAGCAGCCATGACTCTGCATGCTATCGGAACTGGTTTTGTAACTGATGTAAGGCAGGTAGCACGGGCAGAATGCTGTTCTGCCATCACTACAAGCCCACAGGATTAGTCTAACAGTCTGTTAAAGCAAGGGTTCACTATACTGTATTCACATATCTGCATGTAACCCACTGCCTTGTGATACATGAGCTTCTGCTGGTCAGACACACAGGGCACCAGCCACACACTTTCCCTTCCAATCTCTCTTCATATGAGCAGCTGGAAGCTATTGTAATGTCTTCGTCAAAAGACTAATGGGCAACAGATGGCAAGATCCTGTTATCAGCTAAGACAGATAAAACAGCCACTCTGCTGTCTTCAGATGTTATTTTCCAGGACAGATTACAATTTTTACTGCACTAACCCCTTCCCTTTTGGCTGTGAATTTGAGCTGAATTTAATTATTTTTAACAGATTAAGAGCCCAATCCTGAGTTCAGCGCTCCGGCTTTCCACCAGAGCACACCGGCTAGCGCCTGGCAGGTGCAAGGCCTCCACCACTTGGTGGCATCACAGACCGCCAAGCCGCGGAGAGGAAAGCAGGGGAGAGGTGAGGAGGAGGCTTAACAGGGAGGGGGGAGGCTGGTGGAGGGTGGAGAGAGGGTGGGGAAGAGGCATGACAGGGAGGCAAGAGGCGGGAGGCGGGGTGAGGATGGGCAGGAGGCATGCCAGGGGGCGAGAGCAGAGAGGCAGGTCTGGTGGGGCTCCGCTCCACCGGATCCAAAGCTTTGTGCGGGGCTCGCTGCCCGGCACGAACGCTGTTCCCTCACCGCCGACCTTTTGGTCGGTGGTGAAACGAGTAGTCCCATTGTGGGGCTGCTTCCCTTACCTGGGAGAAGGGGACAAAAGTCCCCTTCTCTCGAGGTGCTGCCCATGGCTGCCCAAGACGCAGTGTGTTCACTGCAGCTTACTCTCAGGAAAGTGTGCATAGGATCACAACCTTAGGCTACAATCCTATCCACACTTTCCTGAGAGTATGCCACAGTGAACACAATAGGCCTTACTTCTGATTAGACATGCATAGGATTGGGTTCTAAGAAGAGTAACAAAGATGCAATTTAAAAATTTATGTCCTGCTTTACTGAAAGTCATTCAAAGCAGCTTACAAAAACAACTGGATTGAGCCCTTAATCAGTTGTTTTTGTAAGCTACTTTGAATGACTTTCATTAAAGCAGGACATACATTTTCTAACAGCCAATCCTATTGTTCCACCGCTGGTGGAACAAGCACCAGTACTAACTGGCAGTCGTAAAGATCACTCCAATACTGTGCGAAGGCAGGTGCTGCCAGAGCAGGAAGGCCAGATCCTTTCCCATGCACACCAGCAGATCCCCCAGGATGCCCCCCCCAAGGCAGATAAGTTGATCGGGGGATGGGATGGGGCAGAAGAGGGCATCTGAGAGGAATTTTATCAGGGGGTACAAAGTTTCTTTTGGAGGAGAGGATGAAACAGAGTGGGGGTGGTAATGGGGGTGGGCAGAATGGGGAAAAAACAAGCAGGGGGAAAGTGGCAACAGCCAGAATAATCTTTGGAGCCCAGGTCTACCTGTCTTCCCAATGCAAAGTTCAGGTCTACTTGCCTGTCTGGCGATTGCGGCTAGATACAGTAATATGGAAAACTAAACACACTCCTAAGTCTCTCTAAAATCTTTCAAATATAGAAAATCATTGCAGGAGATTAGTATCATTGTATTTATGCTCACACTAGAATGGAGATTCTCCTGTGTGCACCAGAACTGACTTCTGCAGCAGCAGCAGTTCCACAGCTGTGTCGCTGAGCTCCCTTTCTAACCCTGGGTCTGGGTATTTATTACCCCCTTTACCCCCACTTCTCCTAGGCCCTGGGGCAGAATGAGGCAGGAATTTGGTGGAGGAAGGTGAAATGGAGAAGTAATGGGCAGATAGTGATCGGGTATGCAGCGAATCCAGGTCCAAGTACAGAGCTCTGCAACTCCCCTTCTCCCCACCCAGCAAAATTCAGCGTTGGCCATTTTGGTATTGTTGCACTGGCACAGTGCGAAAGAATAGGATTGGTCTGTAAAACTGATAATGCATGTTATCAGCATACTTTTCTCAAAGGTCATTAGGTGACCTGAGATTGATTCCTTGATAGATCTAGTTAATAGGCTTCGTACACAAAATTATAATATATTTACAAAACTACATAAGTTGACCACTTCAGTGGAACACTTTATGTTTTACCATAAATTGCAAAGTCCACAAGTGCTTAATGTTATACTAAATCTAGACCTAATCTAGACTTAAGCCTAGTAAATCAATCTAGACTTGCTTGGGCCAATATTTTTGAGCTAGTCAGGAGTTTTGCTTGACACAAAAAGAATTATTTGTTGGAAGGGAGTGAGATTCATTTCCTTTTTCATGCTAAATGATATCTTGGCTTTAGTCTGCTCTCTTCTAGTTACTTTCTGTCATCATCACACAAAAAATGTGGTTTCTTGTCCCTGAAGTTATTCTAGTATTAGCAGCCAGGGAAGCCGATAGCTGTTTTGCAATACAGATACTACAGACCCGGTGAATTAGGAGATATAATTTACTTTAGGAGACAAAATTGGGTCAAGGCCCATCTAACAAATGCCATTAACTCTATTGCCAGAATAATGTTAATTCTGCTGAATAAGATCCCCGCTAGACAACTGTTAAAAATGTTGTATGTCAAGGTGAGAATAAATTACTATTTCAATTAGGTAGGAGGAAGACATGGAATTAACACTGTGAACACGTCAATAGGAGATTTATAGATACAGAGTAATGGAAGTGCCAGCTAAAGTCAGGCTCAAGAGCATCATGTATCCCACATAACAGCCCCCTGAGACCAACCCGAATTCAGTTTGGCTTCACTTTTTGCCCCAAACCACCATCAAACTGACAGCACCTCTATGATCTACGTACCAGCACCCCATCCTGAAAACCCCGGGTATAAGACATACCTTTCTGTTGTTGTTGCACGCAACAATGGAAAATGCAAACCACATCCGTATTTGTCCTGAATCATATTTTACTTTCAGTCCAATCTGGAACATTCACAATATAAAGTGTTTTTAGTCAATACATGGACAGGATGTGAGAAGAGTCCATGGCATTTTTTCGCTCTGTTAAGTTAACTACGATGTCAAATTTTTGTCAGCTACCGTATGGTTAGGACAAACCTTTCCCAACATGTATTGCTCTCCCAATATGTTCAGCATCTGAGATTCAACTTGATTGACTGGCAGGACTTGCAATAGGGCCTTTTCTGCATTTATTTCTGGAACTCCATATTATTATTCGCCTCCACTTTGTTGATGTTTCACTGGTTGAAAACTTTCTATTTCACTAAGAATTAATTTTCATTCAAAGATTTTAACTTCTGTTCCATTTATTTTGTCTTAACTGAATTCTTTCAATATTTTATTTTATTTATCCAGCAATTGATATATTGTATGCAGTTCCTTCACAAAAACAAAAAGAAACAAGGCGTTTCTTTAGGTGCCCTCAAAGGCTTGCATACATACATATATGCATCTATCCATCTTGTTTTCTTTCCTGCTCCCAGAAACAGCTCCTCAATTCAGTGGCATAGCTAGGTCATTTGACACCTAGGGCCCATAAATTTTTGTCACCCCCCCCATATGACATTGTCAGCGGTTAAGGGCACTCACCATGATGGGGAGCCAGAATGGGAGCCCAGGTCTATCAACTCAGCAGGTAGATCTGGGCTCCAAGCCCAGATACCTGCCTAGAAGAGATGGTTCCAGAGGGCAGTTGGAATGGGAGCCCAAGTCTACCCAGCAGGAAGATCTAAGCACCAAATCCAGATGGGAGCCCGGGTCTATCTGTCTAGAAGAGGACTCAGTGGTGTCACTAGGATTTGTGTCACCCGGTGCGGGAGGCCTGCGCATCACCCCATGCAGTGGGCAGGGTAACGCCCCAGGTGGTGGGCGTGGTGATGTGCCATCGCCCCGCCCCCACTGGTTTTTTGACTGTACCTTTTGTTAGAACAGAGATATTTCAATGTGGTTTGTTTCATTGCAATCTGCATGAAATTACACATTGATTGATATACAACATGATGGTACTATTCCTCCAAATTCTGATTTTAGTGATTTTGAAAACTTGTAGAGTCACACACACACACACCTGTATCAATGGGGCTTACTTTCAAGAAAGTGTGGGTAGAATTGCAGCCTGTGAGTCCAATCCTGTGCATGTCTACTCTGTAGTAAGTCCCATAGGGGTCAATGGGGCTTACTCTCAGGAAAGTGTGGGTAGGATTGCAGTCTGTGAGCCCAATCCTGTGCATGTCTACTCTGAAGTCAGTCCCATAGTGGTCAATGGAGCTTACTCTGTAGTCTGCCTGCAATAACAACCCCCCAAAAAGAATCCGTAAGATTTCCAGCTCTCCCAGTGCCCAGTTTAAAGTTCTTCTATTTCAGGCATACCAAGATAAAGACCCTCCTGGCTTTGCAAGTGCAAAATAGAAAACATTCCTCTTACCAGTTCAAGCCTTGTTTTTAGACCTTTTTAGTGGGGGGGGGGAGGCTGCCTTCTGGAGCATTTGTTGCACTCCAGCTCCATCGGATCGGGACTATTCTGGTGTCCTCACATTCCCCTTTGCCTGGCTTGACCACCAGCCAAGGCACGCCTGCCTACTCGCGAGTAAACGCAACTGTGAGGCTGCTTCACTTTCCATAGGGCTCAATAGATTGGAGCTGGGAGGGAGGGACCTCCTTCTCGGATGTTTTTGGGGGCTGCATTCATTGAATCAGGACCATTGTGGTGTCGTTGGATTCAGCCTGCCCTTTCCGAAGGACTATGACAAGTACGCCTACTCGCAAGTAAATGCGCGATACGGCTCACTTTCACTTTCCATAGGGCGCTATGTATTTTTTCTTTTGGGTTTTTTGCTCATAACTGTTGAACGAAAGGAGCTATTTCAATTCTGTTTTTTGCATTGCACTCCTCTGGACATTCGGCATCCAACGGTGTATGGCACAATGGGGTAGCTCCTAAAGCCCCCAGGGCACGTCACCCAGTGCAGCCCACAACCCCCTCAAACCCCTAGCAACACCACTGAGAGGACTCCAGAGGATGGCTGGATCTGGTAGACCTGAGCACCAAGTCTGTATGGGAGCCCAGGTCTACCCGCCTGGAACAGGTGGCTCCAGAGGGCAGTCAGAACAGGGGCCCAGGTCTACCCAGCAGGTAAATATGGGCTCAAAGTCTGGACAGGAGCCCAGGTCTACCCGCCCAGCAAACCCTGGCCACAGATGCCAAAGTTCAACCAGGAGCCCAAGTCTACTTGCCTGGTTGACATGAGCTCTGAAGTTAAGGTAATGTCAAAATAACATCGCATTGGCTCTCTGAAAAATCAGACTCCTTAGTCCATTTTAAGGAAATTGTACTTTTGTTACATAAGATAGTTGCATTTTTGTTTTCTTGTTTTTTTGGCCATAACTTTTGATAGAATTGAGATATTTCACTCTGTTTGTTTCATTGCATTCTGCTGTCAATTACACACCAAACGGTAGATAACATGATGGTATTATTCCTAACAACCGCAATTTTAGCGATGTTGGTCACTCGTGCTGTCACCTCTCTAAGGGTGGAACCCGGGGCACTCTGCCCCTTGCCACTGTGTCAACATGCAACACTGTTAGTTCAGTATTCTATGTTCTTGGGAGACACATGTGATACATACATGGTACTCAACATGAAATCCATGATCCACATTTAGAAACATAGAATATTGCTTATTAATGTATTGCAAGTGATTGCAACGCAAATTAAATGCTAGATTATATTTTATACAATGGTTAACTATGCTGACCATTCTTAACCCCTTCAGCTAATTTCCAGAGGATTCACGTGAACACTGAAGTGGAAAAAAATTGCTAGCAGCCGTATCCTTTAAAACTTCACATCGTTGCCACAAGCTTATGCTCTTGAGACAAGATTGACTGGCTCATGATATTCAGAGACAATACACAAACTACATCAGTTGAATTACAATGGTCTGAAGTTATAATAGAACTGGTAGCAAGCCTTCCCAAGTGCTATATTTAATGTTGGTTACTTTTTTGGAATAAATATCACACCTATTAATCAGCACCTTGAATTACTTTTCCTATCAAATTCTGAAATTTAATGAGTTATTAACCAAAGCCAGCATGATCAAATCATGTCAACAACCCCCATTGAATTTTTTACAATTTTTTTTCCCATTTTTGACATGGAAAATACTTAAGTTCTTCAGAAAGCCAGATGGCCTTGCTGTTGGCATCGCCCTCTAAGAACTTTGCCACCTCAAAGTCACATTCTCCAAACATTTCTGAATCTCCTCATCTCTCTCTCTCTCCTATCCTGTTTCCTCCATTTCTTTTCTGACCTTATGCAGTTAAGCACCCTTCTTTCCTGATGAGTCATTTTTCTCTCTCTGGGAAGCAGGTCTGCAGACGGGCTGGCTCAGCGCCCGCTCAGTGCAGCAGAAAAGAGAGAGACTCTTTGTTACAGTCGCTTGTTTTTGCAAGACATTTCTGCATCCTAAAAAAAACACAAATAGTACCAGCAGCAGATGATGATGAAGGAACCACCCCATTTAACTCATCAATGCATGGTATCATACAAAGTTCACACACACACACACACACACACACACACACACACACACACACACACACACACACACACACAAGTGCAGGTCTGCAATTTCTTCTGCATACAATTTCACCACAATTTTACATGCAGCATGGCAGAGCCAAGTCAAGATACATTTTTATTTCTGCAAGCAAGGCTCTTGCTCTGTCACTTCTACTTGCACAAGCCCTGATTCATGAATTGAAGATTAGCTTAAATAAACAATTCAAAAAGGGTGGAGGGGGAACAGATGTAAAGAACGTTAGAGAATTAGCAGAATGGGACAATTAGCTCTGATTGGACACAGGTTTGTATCACACTATCTGATCTCCTAGCCAGCATTAGTAGACCAGGATTCTATGGTGCTTTGCAACAGCATGAAGGCCTGGCATGCCGACAGAACATACATTCTGCTGGTATGCCTCTTAGATTGGGGCCTGAATGCTACCCACTCCACTAACAGCCCAATCTTATGCTTCCTGGAACCCGGAGGAACAGTGGCACCAAAATGGCTACCACTGCATCCAGTGGGAATGGGGAAACCACCCAAGGTCTCTTCGGGGGGAAAGGACTTTTGCCCCTTCCTCCTAGGAAAGCCCCTGGCCCCCACAATGGATTTTCTAGAGTCAGTGCCGGCTATTTTGCCCCTAAATTTTTTACATTCCCCCCCCCCCCAAATTATTTTCAGTAATTGTCCTTACATGAAATAGATAATAATGCCCAGAAAATATAGTGAACATTTCCCCACAAGCAGGGGGAAGCGCTGCCCAATCCAGGGTAAAGGAATCAAAGGAGACCTCTGGCTGCCTCCCTGGCCCCACAGGATACAATGGCGACCATCTCAGTACTGCTATACTACGGAACAGGCACCCTGTCCCTTGTTACATTTGCCTCTATTCTTACCTTGCCTCTCTTTTAGTCCTCATACAGCAGGGACCTGAATATTATTGCTTTTGATTGATTATATTTGTTTTAAAATTGTGACCTTTTAGATGCAGTACGCTGTTTTACTGTGTGTGAGATCTAGCACACTTTTTTAAAAGGCTTTAAAAATTTGTACCCAATTTTGTCCTGTCAAATAGAAGTGCACCATGCTTCTGAGAATTCAAGGAGGAAACTGGAAAAAGAACTCAGTTTTGAATGTCACTACACATAACTATTTTTTCTATACTACTTTGGCCACAAGCCCTCAGTGTGAACTCTGGGCACTCATCTTGCTATCCTGTAGGTGGCGCAGATCTGAGTAGTCCCATCAGGGACTGCTTTGTTACCCGGGGTAAGGGGGAATTATTTCCCCTTGCCCCAGGCTGGCCTGCAGTCAGCCCCAAACTTGTGCTGGATACAGCATAAACCCGCTGGCCTTCCTGTTCTAGTGCAAGTTAGGATTCGGCTGCCCGTGTTGTCTTGATCCTCTGTAATGTCGAAATTCTTTTCTAGTTTTTCTAGATTAGAACAACAGCTGTTTCAATGCAAAAGTATCAAGCTTATTCACTAACATGTAGCAGAGCTATCAGGTTTACAACTTTCCAAGCTGTGCGGAGTGTGAATTATTCATTGGCTTGTCCTGCTATCCTGAAAAAGGTCAAGGTTTTCATACAATTTACTTTATTGATGTAGTTCCTACATACAAAAGCAGGACCATCCATTATTAATGGCTGTCCTTCAAATGTTTTGATCTCATTAAACCTGGGCTTCCCAACTCCCCTCCTCCTTTAACGTTTTAAATGATCAACATTGATCAGTTGCAACACAATGACAGATGGATAAAAGTGCTCTCTAAAACTCTTTCTGTTATCTCCCAGAACCTTTAGGAAGTGTTCTTTTTCATAACACTGAAGACAAATTCACACAACCACTGAGCAGATGTGATCATCTGCTTATTTTCTATCCAGACTGACAGCTCTGAATCAAATGTGTGACAGAGGCGTTGAACAAGCCTGCCATCAGGTGTGCAAGAGGAAAGAAATGTTAGAGCTTGTCAATCAGCTCTAACAGACATACAGAAATGAGCTCAGACCATAAGCAACCATTAGGTAGGGAGTATATATAGAAATAAGTAAGGTGACACAGCACTAACTAATGTATAGGGAAGCTCTTGCACCTAAATCTAGAAGGAAAACATACTATGTTTCCCTGAAAATAAGACACTGTTGCACATTTTTTTGGCTGAAAAAAACACACTAGGTCTTATTTTTGGGGTAGGTCTAATTATTTTAATGTACAACAATGTACTGCCTGCTTGTCTACTCAGAAGTTAGTCCCTTTATAGTTAATGGGACTTACTCCTTGGAAGGTGTGGAGAGGGTGTCCCCTCAGCGCCCAGGAGGATGCCTGCCTACCTGTCTACTCAGAAGTCAGTCCCTTTATAGTTAATGGGACTTATTCCCTGGAAAGTGTGGAGAGCCTCAGAGCCCGGTAGGCAGGGTTGCTTCGCTTGCTGCTTCCCGCCTCAACTCCTCCTCAGCGTCCTCTGCCCAAGGCAGTACAGCAGGCTCTTTCTAGGTGGCGTGCATGGGAGTGCAGCATTCCTGGTCATGTTGTCTACCTGCCCCTGCCCGAAGACCCCTTCTGCCCCCCCGTCCCCAGCCCTGATCACAACTAGGTCTTAATTTCTGGGTAGGTCTTATATTTCAGCGATTCTCATAAAACACAATAGGTCTTATTTTCGGGGTAGGTCTTATTTTCGGGGAAACACGGTAGCACAGACGCAAAACTTTATTAACATTTATTTAACTGAACATCACTGACTACTTGAAGGCAGAGTTTCTTTATCAATCAATGCCCACTATCTTTTTCCTTGCCACTTTTGTTGCTTTTACAGGTCTTTTGTTCGACAATGTTGATCTTTATGGTGCTAATCACAACCACTACTATTGGTATTATTGTTATCATTATTATTAATGATGATGATACTGAAGAAATACTTTGACTTTCTTGATGTTGAGCAAACTACAACAGCTCAGCTCCAGAAATTAGAATTTCTGGAAGAATCAACAAGAATCAGCAAGATACGTAGGTATCTCTGTGATTCCCTGGATCTTGGTTAGATCCTGAATTGCAGACTATAACTAGCCCAGCATAAGTGGTGATGAAGTATACTACTACTACTACTACAACAACAAATAGCAACAACAACAACTTAAGAAATACCTGATCAATAAATGTATGGACAAGATCAGTTGAGTAACTAAAAAGCCACACTACTAGAAACATCAAACAGTACGGGTGTGCTTAACTTAAAGACCCCATTGTTTTCCAATCCCATTGTTATGTGATTAAGTCATTAAGCAAAAATTCAGCCCAATCTAGTGCCTTTGTTGTATAGATAGACACTCCCTGCCAGACACTCACTGCTACTGGAGACCTGTTGCCCCTTCTTTATATTAAGAGCTTCTTTTTTGTGTGTGTAAACAGACACTCTGCTGCAGGCTATGGAAGACCTGGTTGCCTCATTAAAGGCCTCTTTGTTGTTCATTGACCATATGAGGTCTGTTGTTAAGTGGTCCATTGATAAGCGGTACACGCCTATATATAGTGATGTCTCACCAGTTCTTACACTCTTGGGAAAAGTTCAAACTAGTGAGAACCTAAAAACCTCAATCCAAACATCTGGTGGACTGAGGCACCACTGATATTATTATCAATAATAAGTTTCTATAAAACTGTGACAAAGAGCAACATATTCTCGACACTACATATATTGTGTGTGGCAAGTCACTTGGTAGTCCTTCCCTAGAGTCAAGGTCAGTAATTTGCTAACATTATCTGCCTCACCAATAAAAATGAGAATTACCTTTCAAAAGGAATGTAAGCTTTGAATCCAATACCCGAAGACATCCAGCTTCTCATACTGCACAATCTCTCTTGATTGCCAAGAGAATGAAGGTAAAAAGCAAGTCATTAAAAAGGTGACCTTTATGCTCGAGTGGTTTCCATTAAAGCTGTTTTCACAAGATGGGGAAACCTTCAAGTTGCCACAGGATGGATGTTCAGAGTCTGATTGAAAGTAAATTTGTTCTTTTAAAGCAATGTGTCAGCGGCAGAAAGATCCACAGGACAGCCAAGCACTTAATACTCATTTCTACCATATGCTTATTGCCAAGAATAGAACAGAAGCATACTATACAAACAAGCCATCTCCATCCTTTCTTCACAGTATAACTCCTCTCTTTCCCCCAATAAAGAATTTCAGAAGTGAAGAAAATCAAAAGAAACAGCAGATATATTGGTTACCAAATGCGAGTCAATCAAGAAATTACCGCAAGGGCTGGAGAAATTTCTCCTAAGCAGATTACTGCTCTCCAATTTGTATTTGTATTTTCTAAATCAATCATAGGCTTTCAAATGCTGTGTCTATTATCTTTTACTGTTGCCAGGTTTACTCATAACTAGAGGTTTTTTGTTAAAAACACATAAAAGCACAAAATATTGCCATTTTGTGTTTGCAATATCTGAATAAAAACTATGCATTTTGGTGTTTAAGATATTGTCCAGAAATTAAAATATATTACTTTTCCAGGTTGAGTCTCCTTATTCGTGAGGGTTCCGTTCCCAGAACTCACATGGATGGCAAAAATCGTGTTAAAGCAAATCCATTTAAAAAACAATGTCCCTTAGCTCAGCATTTTAAAACAGCCTTGCTGACCTTTGTAATGCACCAGGCAGACACTCAGTCTCTCTCCAGGCCCTTAGAAAGGCTTCACTCCGAGCCAGTGAGGCTCCCTTCACTCACCAGGAGCTGCAGCTCCAGGAAAGGATGGAGGAGGTGATAATCACTTCCACTTAGCATTCTTTCACATGCTCAGGGAGAAGGGAGGGGGTCACTTGCCTGGGAGTGAAGCTGTTCTAAGCACTTGGAGAGAGAATAATTGATGGATAGTCTGCTGGCTGCCCTCTCCCACATTAACAAGTCTATTGTTAAATGACTTTTTTCCTTTCGTTGAAAGGGCCCTTCTCATCCCTTCTGAACTAAAACTGTGGGTGAAAAATCTGTGGATAATTAGGTTATACTTTATATCACCTACCTAGTACACTTTTAAAGTGCTTAAAATTAATAAAAATGAGAACTTGGAATAAAAACACAGAATACCACTTTCTGCTTTTCAAATTACAAAATCTGCAAAAAATAAAACCATTTTCAAACACCCCTACTCGCAACTCTATGCATCACATTTCAATTTAATTTTGTGCTATGATTAAGAATATTTCAACCAAAAAAGTTGACATTCAGCAAAATAAAGAAGGTTCCCTGTCCCCTAAAAGGCTCACAACTGAACAAAAGATGCAAAAGAAATGAGAACAAAAAGTCACAAGAAAATGTGCTATGCTGGGGTGAAGAGGGACAGTTGCTCTCCTCTGCTATAAGAGGCCCACCACTTTAAAAGGTGCCACTGTTCCCATGGGCATCCCAATCCTAACTGGACTACCAGCCCTGCCTGAAATGGCCATCACTGCAACCTGTGGGGCCAGGGAGGCAGCTGGAGAATTTCTCGAGGTAAGGGAACATTTGAGCCCCAACCTGCCAATGGGGTTACTTGGATCTTGACCAGTTCAAACGCTGGTGCAGGAAGGAGTAGCTCCATGTAGGGCTTTCAGTCTTGAGATGAAGGTTAGGGGGCGGAGGAGGCCTCTTCCTCCAGAGCCAGTGGAGCCCTGCTAGTGGTGACCTCTTTGCTGATAGCACTGGTCTCCATGTGGCTGCAACATGCTTTATGGCATGTTTGAGACCACATGTGTGCTCATCCCATTGGCAGGGGCCAACATAGCATTGGGCTCTAAAACAGGTCCAAATTTCAGATTCGTGTTTGGATAAAAAACAATTTTTAAAAAAATAAAGATACAGTAGTTTGCTTTCCTGAGCTGAGAAAATTCCACCAGAGTGCTTCCCCATCACTATTTTAAGCATTCTTTTCAAAGTATCATCCTTCATAGAAGGAATACTATGGGCACAAGGCTGGTCTAGAGTGTAGAGCCTCTGTTAGCACAAAGATAACATCAGAAGGTCGCAGTTCGAGGACACCGGCAGCTCCCTGAACAGCTGAGAATGGCCAGACCTTGAAGCAGCTGACAAGCCCAGCTGAGTGATTCCACCTGCTCTTGCTGTGAGCAAGAAGCGTCTTGGCTGCCCTCCATGTGAGAGATGGAGCTGCTTGTCAGCCTGCATGGGAGAACTGGAGGCCAGAAGTGAGACCAAACCAGGAAGATCCATTCTGAAATGTTGTTTGTTCTTGAAAGAGAGAACCTCTATGACTGTAAAAATCCCCTTGAGGGATTTAGAAATGCCTGCCTACGTAAACCGCCCTGAATAAAATCAGAGGAGTAATCCGATGACCAGAAAGGCGGTATATAAATACCTAGTTGTTGTTGTTGAATATAACATTTGGCCCAGTGCACTTAGGAGAATCAATCAACTTTTTGTAGGGACTACTTTGTCCAATATGGAACACTAATTTTTCAGTTGGATTACGTTTCTCTGACATATGGCTCATCATAAAACTAGAACAATTTTACTACAAGGTGAAATCAAAATTGAGTGAACCACAGCAAATCATAGCAGAAGTGTTCTTTTTTTCATAGAAAAAGATCCTGAAAAGGAAAGTCAACGTATTGGTAGAAGAACCACAAACACATTCCACTAGCAGCTACTCTGTTGGTATAATCAGCAGCTACACTAGGTTGTACAAATGCACCAATCATGGTCAAAACGGATCATGAGAACTGACTTTCTCACACGGTTAAAAGGACTCAGACCACAACTATGGAAACTAAAGTTAAGCAAGACTGAATAAGCATTGTCAAAGAGCAAGAACAATGCCTAGGGAAACAATCAGAGCTTGTTCCCATCAAAACAATTCTGAACTAGATCAACAACTTGCTTTGCCAATCAAAGCCTCAATTCTGCTGCATTATATATATTTCCACATAGGATTCTGAATCAGTAGAAGCCTGGCAACTTGGTAGTGGAAAATCATCTCATTTGGGGGTGGGGGAAGGGTTGCTTCACACATTTCAGGTATATAAAGAGTACAAAGACAACAATAAAAGACGACCAATAGATTCTCTACTAACAAACAGCAAAGGTGTTAAAGACCAGCAATCTATCTTTTCCTTTATATATTTTTTTCTGAAGCAGCCCAGAGACTGCTTCAGGTTATGGAGCAAGTCAGAACGCTAAACAAAAATATTGATGTGCTGAACAGTATGGGAAGTACAGAAAGTCAGACAAGGTGAGTCAGGTAATAAAAAAATGTCCTCAGAGTTCAAATGAGGATCTTATGTCACATCCATCCCAATTCCATTATTAAAACAGTTCCATTCCAAAGACTGGAACAAGACTATTAATCTTAGTCATCATAAAGCATTTGAAAGATTATTCATTCCTCCAAAAAACTTGAGAGGTGGGGGAAACATTCACCAATTTGAAGGGAATTGATAATTTTGCATAGGCAATACCCATAGAAAGAACTCAAAAGTTTTTTCATTCAGAAAATAAGCTTTAATTTGTACCTAGGACAGAGGTTCTCAAACTGGGGCGCTGCGACACCATAGCCAGAGAGCCCTGGCCACTTTCCCCTTAAGGCAGTGTTATTCAAACTGTGAAGCACGGCTCCTTAGGGAGACACCTCAAAGGGGAGGTGCGGGATGTCCTCCCGCAGCGATACAGTCACACCCCTGTGCAGAATACAAGCCCGTCTTCTGCACTTTTTTTAAAAGCAGAAGAAATGGGAGTTGCTCAGCTGCTCCCTCCGAGAGTGACTGCGAGAGTGAGTGCTGCCGCCCTGCCCTCTTCTCCCTCCACTCCGAGGCTGCCCCCTTCTGTGTTCGCTGCATGTTGTTTCCAAAGCTCTTCAATTCCTGCTCAGCCAGGCAAACAATTTGTATGGCATCATCAAGATACATGGCACTTCACATAAAGAGACAAGTCCCTGCTCCAAGGACCTTACAATGAAACACAGGGATACATCATTCACTTACTTTGGCTTTAAAGGGGGGGGAGAGGAAAAAAAGAGGGCATCTTGGACTCTGGGGATCTGAGTGCGCTTCATGTAGGAATGAAAAAGTTCTATCTTCATTAACGTACAGTATGCTTTCACCTGGAAGATTCATATTAAGTTTCGTCTAAGAGCAACATTTAAGTCTAAATGGCATCAGGTCCGTAACCGGAGCCTTACCGACACAGTGCCAAATCGGAAACTCCTGCAAAAGCTGAATGCTGACTTCCGACAAGAAAACACCCCCTCATTGTTCTGACAGCTCAAGGACACCATTACAGGGACAGCACTTCAGAACATAACCACTGTCAGTTCAATTGCCTAACTACGAGTGATGCAGGTTTGCATCTTTGCTACTTTTCCTGTCCAGGGCTTTTATCCTTCTGCATGTGTTAATGTATTAGACATTAGAGATTAGAGATGAGAAAGATCACCCTTTCACGAAATGGGATAGGTGGTCATTACTTTTGCTCCTTACCTATAGCAAAAAGGGGGGAAAAAAGGATTTTATAATGATTAGGCACCAGGTGCCTTGGCCTGAAGAGCTACACACAAGGTCAGTGACGTCTGCTCCAGTTTGACCTGGAGAACTACACTTTTCCTTCCCAAACAAAAGGAGCACCAGCAAATTACAGAAAAAAATCAGCACACAAAGGTAAGAACCTCCTTTTCTCAGCCATTTGCATGATATCTATGCCTTGCTTCTAGATACAGTTTTGATAGAGGAAAGTAGGGGGCAAAGGGAAAGGCAATCCTATATTCATTTACCTGGGGTAAGCAGTGACATCACTAAGTTTGGTGCCACCCAGTGGTGGTACATGGCCCTGGCCCTTCCAGCATTGCAGTGCATCACTTCCAGCCCCGCCCTCTTGTGAGGGGTTGCAGCATGGCCGCCTACGTCACTGGGTAGTGCCCCAGCATGCCTTGCATCATGCTGGCTGGCTTCCTTGGCTGACACCCAGCTGGCACAGCGCAAAGCACGTGGTGCACGGCCCAAAAGAGGAACCAGCTGGCATAGCACAAGGCATGCTGGGGTGCAACCCTGTGAAGTAGCTGACCGTGTTGTGACCCCTGATGTTGGGTAGTGCAAAAGGCAGTACAGAGCTGAGCCGGCAGTACAGGGCTTTGCAAGGGATTATGGGGTGATGGGAAGGGCGTCATTTTGGTGTCACCCCTGATGGTCCACACCCACGGCCCCCCCAGTGATGCCATGGGAGTTCTCATTGAATGCAAATTTATAATTTAAATACATTTAAAAACTAGTCACTGTATGAAACTAACACAACTTGAAACGGCTCCAACCAAATTACTTGGCTTATTCTAATTTAATGGAAGGGCAGCAATTAAGAGAATGGATCTTTAATAATATCCACTGAACTATTCAGAAGAAGTGAATTAAAAGTGCTCAGGTGAAAGCAATACTCGGTTTTCGGTTTTTAGCCAAATAATGATCTTGCTTTGATCCTTACTGTAGTGCAAAGATCGATCTCAGCATTCTTAAAAGGCAAAGATGGTTTGAGCTTTTTCAGAATGAAATCTATGAAAAAACCTTGCTATGCTGTCACATGGTTATAAAATCTCTTAGTTGGGAGACAATCATATGATCAGTTTTTTGCAAAGCAAAAAGTTAGTTCTATTGAAAAGACCTAGCGCCAATAAAATGAAGCGAAAGACAAGGAGAGAACATTGAGGAAAAAGTTTAAATTATCTGACCTCAACAGTTAAAAAAGGCGTTCAAATTACATGACGTTATTTGCTGAAGTAACAGCTATTTCTTTGTGACATCTGATGCTTGTTTATTCTCCACAGATCTCAAGGAGCTTTACCTGGAGTTACTCCTTTTAGATTGGGCTGCAAAATGGAGACTGGTCCAGAGTCATGAGGTGAATGCCATGGCTATATTGAAATCTAAACCCAAGTGTCCCCTGCCCAAGTCCGCACTCTGCTCTGGACATAATTACATGGCCAATGTGGGGCTTGGACAAGTTTTTGGAGGAAAACTCCATTAAGGGTTACAAGCCATGATGTGTATGTGCAACCTCCTGATTTTAGAAATGGGCTATGTATCAGAATGCCAGATGCAAGGGAGGGCACCAGGATGCAGATCTCTTGTTATCTGGTGTGCTCCCTGGGGCATTTGGTGGGCCGCTGAGAGATACAGAAAGCTGGACTAGATGGGCCTATGGCCTGATCCAGTGGGGCTGTTCTTATGGCTTTGAAGACTGCTAGAAAACCACAATTGATCCAGAATGAGAAAACCAGAATGCAGTAAAATAGTAGACCACTCAGAGCACATACAGTAACTGTGTGGCAAAGCTATTTGTTTCCTCTTGGTTTCCAGGAAGTAGAGTACCTAGAGGGGGTGCAAAGCACTACATGGCACGTCGCCTCCCCCTCTCCTCAGGAGCCATTCCAGGCAGCTAGAGCAAAATGGATGAGATGCCTCCATTTTGCTCTAGTGCAGGGGTGTCCAAAGTTTTTGGCAGAAGGGCCACATCGTCTCTCTGATGCTGTGTCGGGGGCCAGGGGAAAAATAGAATTAATTTACATTTAAAATTTGAATAAATTTACATAAGTTTACATAAATGAATATATTAAAGATGAACTTATATGAGTGAATGAATGAATGAAGGTCTTGCAATAGCTCAAGGCCTATAAAAGGCCTTGCACAAAACAAGGCTGGCCTTTCCTTTACTGCCACTACTACATCACAGACTTGAAACAACAAGCAGTGGAGGGAGCCCTCATCCCACAGCTCATGCAAGAGGTCAAACAGTCTCTCTCACACTGAGAGCAGTTACGTCGGGCCAGTGTTGTCTCCAACAAATCTCCGGAGGGCCAGAGGCTCATTGGAGACTGGGGGCACCCTGAGGGCCACACTGAGAGACCTCGAGGGCTGCAAATGGCCCCAGGGCTGGGGTTTGGGCACCCCTGCTCTAGTGGCTTGGAACAGCTCCGAAGACAAGGGAAAGAGGCTACTTGCATGCAGTAGTGAAGCACCATGTAAAACTTTGTGTTTTGCACCCCCTCTAGCTATGCTACTGTTTCCAGGCACAATTTAGAGTGCTATTTGTGCCCCTTATAGCCCCAAACCATTCTGGATGAAGTTACCTCAAGAACGTCTCCGCCACAAACCTACCTGTACATTCAGTATACATTCATGAGCCCTTTTCAACACTGCACCTCTATCTGTGGTGTGGTGGGTAGCTATATAGGAAAGGGGCATTTCTGTAACAGCACAGATGTATTGGAATTCACTTCCCAGGTCAGTTCATCTTTATCTGCCCTTGTTATTAGGGGATAGGATTGGGCAGTTTGTGTAGAAAAATGGGATGCGGTTGTTGTTATGAGTATGGAGAGGGGGCAGCATTCAAACATGTAATTCACTGCCTACATTATTGATAAATGTGGTCTTGGAAAGCGTGTACAGTCTGTCTTTTCCAAAACATTTTAACTGGCTCTCAGCTTTCCTTTCGGATCCAAATTATTTTTATATTGACAAAACTTTTGAAAGGAGAGAGAGCATTATCTCTGTATGCCTAGTTGGAGCGGTCACTGGAGTTTTGTTGTTTTCAGTCAGGGTTGTACTTTGTGTTATCATTTGTGATGTCAGCAGTTATTTAAGACCAATTACTGGAATAGGATCTCCAGACAGGATATATTTACAACAGTGTCTGTAGTGCCTTACAATAAACTGATGGATGATTCATGATCTCTCTTAGCTGAAATCATCAGAAATAATCTGGAGCTATACTAACAACATAACTAGATATAATCCTGCACAACTTGTCACTTTACAATGGGACACAGGACTCCAAATATAAGATTTGTTCTGATTTTTTTAAAAAATGATTGATAGATTGAATAGTGAAAATCAGTATATGAGCTGTAAAAAAATTTCACTGATATCTCTGGTACTGAGCACTATGAGAACTGTGTTCAAGCAAACTGGGTTGCCAATCTTCAGATGATGACACTAAAAAGTTTCATCAGGTGGAATTTGAGGAAAACTAAAAAAAGTCACTTCTTCTACCTAGATTTTATTTTATTTTTTTGCTCATACAAATTAAATATTTCCTCTTGACTATTCTAAAAGTTGTCACAAGGGACAGGACTGTATACCTCACTGTATACCAGTGAGGTATAACCATACCATACTGTATACCACACACACCTACAAAATATTCAATTCTGCATGACTTTTTAAATATTGCAACAGGATACCTGATGACTTTTCACCAACAAAAATAAGCAGATACCTACTGCCATACTAAGGGAGTCTGCCCATGCACCCCTCCCCCACAGCATACATCAACAGAGGCTTTATTTCACCTTAGTATGTAGGATATGATATCATCTTCTACTCTGCATTCCACCAATTTAAAAGTCAAGGGGCTGTTTAATAAATCATATAATGCAAATTATATTTGTTACAAGCTAATAAATCATACTATAAATCAGGCTTTGGCAGAAAGTCGATCAGGATCTACTGGTAGATTGTTGTATAATTTCCAGTAGATTGGCAAAGTGTTCTCCCAGTGTTTTACTAGCAATAATAAGGACGCTTGTCCTCCTAAATGATGCTGTTAGATTCCGTCATCTGTAGGGACGTAAATGTAGATACACGTAAGTGTATGTGTACAGCATACACTCAAACACTGTGATAAGAAAGATGGAACACACTGGAGCCACAGGCAGGACTTATCAACATGCTCCCAGACATTAACAATGGACAGCAACCATGGCATAAGATGGATGATGAGACAATTGTCGGACATCTTTACTGTACACTTGGCACTGGCTGATGGTCTGTTTCTGAGCACAGTTCAAAGTGTTGACCTTAAACTCTTAAACTGCCCAGGATCTAAGTGTTTCAAGAACCACCTCCCTCCTCCATATGAAACTCTGGTTGGGACGATGGAAAGAGAGGGGGCCTTTTCCATGATGGCAACCATTTCTTGGAGCTCCCTGCCCAGGAGATTAGGTAGGTCCCTTCCCTGTTATGGTTTGATTGTCAGTTAAGAACCTATTTTTGAAGTTTAGTTTTAAGTTTAGTTTATAAAGCTTAGTTTTCAGTTTAGTTTTGAAGTTTGGTTTAAGCTTTGGTCTGAGGTCAATTGTATGGTACTGGGTGTTTTTTGGAGGGCATTAGTATTATTGTTGTTATTTTGGTTATGTATTTTTTAAATTGTACCTATCTTCTTTTTAGGAGAGAAAGGTGAAACAGAAATGCTTTCAAATAAATAAGAGAGCCCTCTAAGTACGGATCAAGTGACTTTTCTTCAGCTGATAAACTCTATGTTACTTCCTCCACTAGTATGAACTCTGCCCCAATTTGGACATATCAGAAAATGCTACCGCAAAATGCTACAGATGGATAATTCCAATCTCCCCTACAGAGTTTGGAAGACAGAACTCTGCAATTCCAAGAATATTTACAAGCAACTAACTCCAAAAGCTTACCACACTTAAATTAGCCAATCACCAATGAGGTTGTAATTAGGACTGATGTTAAACCTGAAGTCACTTGTGACCAGAGCCTTAAATTCTGCTTTTTGCTCTTCTCCTTGAACAGCAAAATCAATTCTTCAAGAGGCTCGTGTTGCATTATTGATGTGGCTATAGCAAACAATATCTATAATCCCATTAGCTGACCTCTAAAAGAAATGTTAGCAAGTATGCAATATTTAATGACCAAGGAGGGGAAAAAAATCCTGCAATGCCCTTCCCTAAAGTTATGCCTAGTTAGACAGCTCAAGGCTTATTCCAACACATGGCCTATTAAAAGAGCTGTCAATCATGGACTCATGTATTATTCAAGGACTTCACAAGCTTTGTGGGTCAAAACCTCAGCGCTCGCTTCTTGTGCATTATCTAGTCAACCATGCAAGTCATTCAGCATTCACGTTACTGATGCAGCATCAGTTAAAGAAACTCCTCCGCTTCAATTTAACAGCCCCGAAGCTGCATAGTTATTGGTACAACTTTAGATCACTCCCATGAAACTTTAGTCTGGAATGTAAAAACCTCTGTGGTAGCACTTGTGAGTGCCAAGAGTGCCTGTTGCCTTGGATCAGTAATGAGAGAGGCAGGACATAAATGTTTTAAAATAAAAAGGTACAGTTTCCACTTCCGTGCTCATTTGCATTTAGCAAATTCCTCACCTTTCCACATACCTACTAGCCAACAGAGGGTTTATACTCGCAGGCAAGTGTTCATTATGTCATATGAGAAAAATTTGCTGACTCATACAACATGCATTCTTCTGACACAGCTATTATACTGTGAAGGAATATGTTTCTACTGCAATTACCAACGTATTTTGCTACCAACTGCATAGTAATCGGGAACCCTACAATACAGCTGTACCCCCGAATCTGCAGGAGTTCCATTTCATAACCTCTCCCCCATGGTTACATGAATCTGTGGATATGGGGGGACGCCCCCCCCGCCTTCCAGAGGTGAGAAGAGCCGTGCTCCCCTTGCCTCCGGAGGGTAGAGGTGGGTTGTGGAGGGGCCCTCCTGCATCCACGGAGAAGTGAATCCATGGATACAGGAAACACGGATACAGAGGCTCCCCGTACTCGGTAAAAATGACTAGATGAGGCCCTGATTATAACTCTAACAGCCCAATCCTATATCCTGCTGCCAGCGCCAATGCAGCCATGCCAAAAAGGGGCACACTGCATCTTATGGTGGGGGGTGGTGGCAATAGGCTATTCTGCAAGACGTTAAAGCATTTTGTATTTACCTCCTGGCAGGCTGCCCAGTTGCCAAAGTGTCTCCCCAGATATACATTACCTATTTTGGTGGCATATGTTTCAGAAGAGTAAAGATTGGGGAGGTTTTGAGAAGAAGGGATAAGATCAGGCTTGAGCCATTGTCCCCAGCTCCACCCCCTGCTGCTTCCTAACTGCTCCCCACTACATCGCCCCTCCTTGCCCAGAAACACCATCAGTCTTCCCACTCTCTTCCTGCCCTTCCTGTCTACCCCCGCCATTGACTTACTGGCACTGGGGGTTGCAGGGAAGCTGCTGCTGCACAGCCAGCACTGCTCCCAGTTTCTGGCAGCATCTCAATTGTGCATTTTGTGATGCTGTAAGTCAGGCTGAGCTGCCAGAACATGCATAACTTGGAATTTGGCTCCAGAGCTATTGCTGTGCAGCCATGGAAGGGGTCTGCACAGCAGCAGGAAGAATTAGAAGAATTAGACGGAACATGTACTCTTAGTACATGCCTGTTTACTGTAAACTTCCCTACCCCACACTCTTGACAAAAAACACTGCAAATATAACTAAAATGTGAAAAACCAATGGAAGGATAGCTTCTGATGGCTGGCATCTCTTGCACAGATCAGCTAGTTGTCCTGCAGGTCCAAAATCCTGCTTTTGCTGGAAGAAAGAGTCTGGGTTGGGGATACTGAATGAACTGTCAGGAAAAGAACTTAACTGCTCAAAGTCACTTGGGGAGAATCTTGCCTGAAAAGTGAATTACATTTGATTGGATCCCTTGATTGATGGAAGTTGCTTTTTCTATTGGAAACATCCCATAATAGATTAAATGGCAGCAAAAAAGGTGCCGCTAGACTGTTTTTACCCACATAGCATCGGACTGCATCTGTTTCTCTGAGGCTTTATGCTTTTTTAAAAACTGGAAAAAAGAAATACCTTCCATTTCTTACAACAACTGAAAATAGAGGCATACATGTTATAAAACCAAAGTCAATTTTGTTTAGCTTGGCCAGAACCCCAACCTAAGCTTTTTGGCTAAGAAAACTATACATTTTCCCCCAGTCAAATATTTTTAAGAATACTTGGCCAGCTAGTTTTAGGAGGAGCTCTGCCAAACGAGAGTAAACAAGTCTGAAAAACATTCCCACAAAAAGGCTTTTCACATAAACACACCAAAAAAGAAAGAAAAAAGAAGGAAAGGAAGAAAATTCACAGAAACTGGAATATATGCAATTGAGTAATCCAGGGAGCTGAAAATTCACACGACATCTCCTACACATGCATTACTTGGAAGAAAAGTTCTACAGGTCCATCGTGACTGCATGGTATTTCAATGAAAAGCAGTTTTTTTTTTTTCCTGAATGTGCCAATCCTAGACTGAGGGATCAGTTCTATGGTGCCCAGTGCCAGCAGTACGTTGTTGTGCTGTAAAACAATTTTCCACCAGCAGTACATGCCAGTTGGCGCTGGGCCTCAGCAGCAGGAGGATTCAGTGCTGGAGTGGCCAGCAGTAAGTATTGCCACTGGCTGGGGCAGAACTGGAAGGAGGGAGAGACGGCGTCAGAGCCTGCTGCCGAATCCTATGCTCCCTCCCTGGTCTGGAAGCCCTACTCAGGCTTCCTCAGTTCCACCCCGCTCAACAGCAGGTGCAGCTTTGAAGAGACTCATTATAGCCACGGCAGCATTACCCAGGGTAAGGGAACAAATGTTCCCTTGCCTAGAGGGCACTCCAATGGATGCCTTAGCACCCATAGGATATAGAGGCTGCCATTTTGGTGCCTTTGTTCCTCTTGGTGCCAATGCACCATAGGATTGGGCTGTAAGACAGATCTTGTAGTTTAAGAACAAGTGTTGTTTTTTTGCCAGTCCAAAGCTACTTTTTACATTTTTCATCAGCAAGGAAGAGCATTACTGTTAAGAAGCATATTTTTTTGCTGCTCACATGATAAGGGCTAATGTACTGTACTGCGCAATTCCATGTCCGAATCTGTAAGGTAAGAATGAAAAAGAAAGACACAAAATTAAAGTCAGGAACATCAGTGTTTTCTTTTGCTGAAGGCATTTTTGGTATGCATCAAAGTAAACTCCAGGAGCAATATATAACCATAGTGTGCCTTTAAACAAGCACTAAATGTCATAAAAGCTTAAGAAAATATTAGCTTTTTTTTGTTTTTGTTCAGCCAGTAGATTTGATTATAAAGGAAAACTGGCATCAAAATATATAGTTCTTGTTCTCTTTTGCTCAAGATAATGCAGACATTAAACTTCCTATAGATATATGACCAGACATGGTTACTGAGATGAATCACTACCACATTTCTGCATTTTTATCGTTGATCTCTCACCGAGACATTCTAATGTTTCACTCCCTGCTTTTTCTCTTTAAGACATCCCATGATGCATCACTCACTGATTTAAAGGGAAGTTCACTAGGTGCTTCACTCATCTCTGCCCTTTTCCAAAATGCCGCTGTTGCAGATACCATTCTGCAAAGGACATTGGTACTTTGAGATTA